>NC_134861.1:56293698-56593698 GCF_049852395.1 Peromyscus maniculatus bairdii
ATCCGTGCTTCATACTTTCTGCCTTAAGCAAATTTCCTCTGGTTCGGATGTACATCTATTTCTGACTCTTCCATTGTGTTTTCATCCCAAGGATCCCAGCGCTTTCTTTTCCATTTTAGAACTTTATGAAAATGAAAATCATTTTCTCCATTTTTTTCTACTAGGGAAACATATTTTATTATCTTTTACTAGTAAGGAAGGGATGTTACAGGGTGTACAGAGCTCATCGTTTATACTTCCCTTATTTCACTACATTTAGGAGTTATTCATGCTTTATTCTTGTCTTAGTCACTTTTCATCCCAAATAAAAACTACCAGGGACAAACAACTTAAAGAAGAAAAGAATTATTTTACTTTGAAGATTTCAGACCTGGTCTTCTATTCCCTTAAAATTTAGCCTTGTAACAGGTCTGAAACAGGACATAAGGATGGGAAGAAGAAATAATATTCGTATCAAGACAGCCAGGAAGAGAAGGGAGAATAGAAAAGGCCATGAAGAGTGAATACCATTCAAAGATATGCTCTCAGTGACATATAACTTATAAAGCCAAAGTTTATCTCTTAATTTCTCTCCCCTCCAAATCATGTTTCAAATTATGGATTCATCAGTGGCTCAGTGGGTTAATTCATGGACTATGTCAGAGTCTCATTATTCAACTAGCTTTTCATTGTTGGATACATTAGCTTGGACTACACCTTAGATCTATGAGCCTTTTGAAAGGCAGTTCCCTTCCAAGTTACAACCTTCTTTAAAATCAATAAAGAAATTTTCATAGTGTTTATGAAAAACAAGTATTCACTTAATTAAAGATAAACTGTCATACAAAATCATCTATAAGTTTAAATAATTAACTATTTCCATTTAAAAAGAAACTGTAAGTCGGGCTGTGGTGGCGCACGCCTTTAATTCCAGTACTCGGGAGGCAGAGGCAGGCGGATCTCGGGGAGTTCGAGGCCAGCCTGGGATACCAAGTGAGCTCCAGGAAAGGCACAAAGCTACACAGAGAAACCCTGTCTCGAAAAACCAAAAAAAAAAAAAAGGAAACTGTATTATAAACTATAATTTTAAGTCTTTAGATTAATACTATTAATATTCATTTTATCTCAAATTATTTCTAATGTTTCCATCCACTGCTCTTTCAGTCATCACACTCTTGTAAGGTCTGTTATAAATTCTATTTTTCATAAAATTTCCCCACAAATTCCAAACATTATCACTTTCTAAATGTTTATGTATTTATAGTTCATGAAAGCAAGTCATTTATTAGTTTAAAATATATTTTTACTATATTATTATATTTTATTACACATAGTTGCTACAATTATTTTTATATAAGTAAAATTAATTTAATTGGATATATTTGAGTAATTGAGAATGGATTTTCCTCTGTTAACTGTGAAAACTTGCCTAAATAAAAAATGTCTTTGGTCTAAAGATAAGTATTTTTTCCCAGCTGTGCTTGAATAGCCTTTGGTATCATAGTGAAGCTACTAAGAACATGACATGTGTGTCTGGGTAAACAGCTCCACTGTAAAGTGCTATAAGCACAGTGGTTCTAATCCCAGCACAGCAAGCAGAGGCAGAGAAATGCATATACCTAAGGATATGGCCACCACCCTGCGCTGAGTTCGTGAACTGCAGGCCAATAAAAACCCTGTCCTTAAAAACCATGTGGACTGGAGTATGAGGGTTAAGATGGTCCTTAGGTGTCCGTATGCATCCCCACCATACACAGGCACACACACACACACACACACACACACACACACACACACACACACACACATACATACACACACACACACACCACAGAGGAGGAGGGGGGTACTTTCATAGACAGAAGTGTCCTTATTTGACTAAAAATATATGGTCATGCATGAGTGGATGCCACAGTGGTCACAACAAAGACAGGGAGCAACTGTCATTAGTTTCTGTATGTATTTTTTTAAATCTGATATTGACCCTTGTGTTAACAGTATGACTACCATTAGCCAAAACCAGAAACATTGCAAGAAATAAAATCAGGTTAATGCCAATTGGCTTACTATAAGAAACTGGAAAAGAAAATATAGAAGGGTTAAGCTTATTCTTTTTACTCTTATTGAAAAATCAAAGGAAATAGATTTTTATGGTGACTGAGGGAATGGATGAGTATTTGATATAATATATGTATGCGGAATCAGTGAGAGACTGGGTCTAAATGTTTCATTTATGTCATACAATCTCAATCTCCTGTGTCCTTTATCTCATGTTTAGAAGAATTTAAGGTAAATTTTATACAGTCTACTTCAGGCACATTTTAGACAATGCCCTCAGGTCTGTTAACAGTTGTGTTTACAGAATTCACAAGTTAATCATTTTGTTATATTTTGTGAGAAATGTAGTATTCATGAATGTTTATATCTATGTAGAATAACTTTTAGTTTAATGGTTATACATAGAGACATGAGAAATAGCTCTCTTTCTTCTCTTTGGTGACAAATATTTGAATGTGATAGCATCTATGATTATTGAAGTATCCTATGGGTTGTCACATGCATACTAAACTAGATGCTGTTGATTCATTTCCAATTACTCAAACTGAGACTAATAAACTTAAAAAATGAATAAAATAAAATAAGCACAGTCCAAAAGTGTGCAGGCAATACCAGAGTTATTTTATGTAGAATTACCTGCTCAACTCACTGTGTTCTTTGCCTAGGTACTTTGTGTAATCAATTGTTTTTGGCTATAGGAAACAAAAGTTGTGGTTATAATGACCATTAAAGGAGGAGATGATGACAGAAATTCCATGTAAGACAAGCCAGGTCATAGATAGCCAGGAATGCTTTCATTTTTCTGCTTCATGATCCACAGCATTTCATCTTCCAAGCTCAATCTGGGGTCCTAATAACTTTAAAGTGTTCTGGAAACTCTGTTTTTCACACACTCACATAACCTCCTTGGTCAAGAGCAAAGAGGCCCTGTTTTTCACCTTCCCATCTTTTAGCAGGGAAAACAATTCATTCCATGCTTCCAGGTGTAAAGCAATGTAAATTGTGTTTTCCATCTCTAGCCATTGCTCTGTCATTTAACCAGGTCTAAGACAAACGCTGTCTAAAATTAATTAACTAATTAAGAGATTTGGCTTATAAACATTTCTCCGTGGTGGTGGAAAGAAAATTATCACTTGAAATCATTTTTTTCCCTAAAGCAAGGCAATGTTAGTAGCTGAACAAAATCCAGCTTCTAACTTCAAGAGAATAGTGCTAAGGCAAGGACGCCCATGATAAATGCTGCTCCTTTCATGTGTGTTCATGACTATCCGAGCTATAGGAGTTGGGGTTGTTTTAAAGTTATTGTCCAGCACAGAATTTTAAAAGCAGGAAATAACTCAGTTAAAGGAAAAATTAATAGTGCAATGGGCTGTTTCAGTATATTACAAATGGTGCAGGTTTTCAGTATTCTGAATCTGGAATGTCTGGTGCTCTAGGAGCCACACGAAACATGCAATTTCTCAGAATTCACCTCATAAATCATGAAGACAAAATTAATCCCAGTTCTCTCCTCTCTCTCTCTCTCCATCTCCCTATTTCTCTCCCTATTTCTCTCCCACTTCTCAATATTCCTAACCTTTTCAGTCAATTTTACCAGAGTATTTCTGTATTTGTTAGATGGTATTTGTTATATCATCTTTAATAACAAATGTAAGAAGACATGAAAACAAAATTCATTCAGGTGAAGACAAAAAGGACTACCCTTTTCTGTGTTTCTATTGTTCCTAACCTGGGATTTGAGATATGTTTCATTTTCCCTATAATATATTTAATAGGAAAATGATCCATACATGCAGCTTACAAGAGACATTATAGCATGGGAAAAACAAACTGATTAATTTTCATGCAGATGATGCTATGATAACTTCTTGGGAAGAAAATTTTATCAGAATTTCCTGCCTCTCTAGAAGCCAACAAACTCATCTTTTTTCTAATTTCCAAGTTATTTTTATTTTTGAGAGAGCATTTTACAGTGTATCCCTGGCTGGCCTGGCATTCACTATCTAGATATGTTGGACTTTGAACCTGGTGAGCACTGCATGTGTTTGCTTCCTAGTACTGACTTAAAGACATATTTCCCTACAAAGGTGCAAGGCTGTGTTTCATATCTTTCCTAATCTATTTATGCTTGTTTCTTTGGACATGTATGTGCACAAGTGCAGTTGCACTGGTTATGAAGTAGAAACAAAGTTTAAGAGTACTGAAGAGGGAATTGGACCTACAAGGAGTTAATCAGAAAATTATACAAAGTTCTCAAATAATGGAAAAATGAAAAAATGAAGAATATTGCAGTAAAACTCTTGTGGTTACTTAAGCTCATACACAGTTTTACTTTATTAATTGTTATTTTATTAAACAGGATTTAGAACCAGTTTCTTTTCCAAGCAACAAGATACTGTCTTTCAAAAATGTTAAAAAAATTAATTTAAAGATGTACATGATATCTATCTATCTAACATATCTATCTATCTATCATCTATCTATCTATCTATCTATCTATCTATCTATCTATCTATCTATCTATCTATCTATCTATCATCTATCATCTATCTATCTATCAGCTATCTATGTATCTATCTATCCATTGAACAATGACTGATCTATTTATCTATTTATGCATTAATCTATCTATATATAATATTTATCATAATTTCAGTCCATAACCTTTATGCTAAAACCATAAATGTATCTGATCAGTGTCAGAGAGATTCCCTCAGGGTTTAAAATAAGTACAATTTTTTTGTAGAGGATCACAGTAAAGTTCTTATAACCCAAGTCAAGTGGCTCACAATTTATTGTAATTCCAATTGCAGAGGATCCAACTGCCCTGTGCTCAGCAGACACCTGATGTTATGTAACAGAACAATGATGTTAAGACAGGAAGTTTCTGTTTCTTGCTTATAACACCAACAGAAAAACAAACAGGATTATTACTTAGCAGAACAAGCCCCAGGCATTTTTCCATTGAGATCTTTATTTGGTTTAAATACTTTTACTGAACTATTCCTGTTAGAGTTGCATTTGTGAATAGAGCACATTGAAAGAAAAACTTCTTTAAAGGGCTTCACATCCAATAAACTAATTATAATATCATATATTGAGACTGGCCAGAGAACTCAGTGTGTAAGTGGGTAAGAGCCTTTCTTGGGAAGCCTTCCTGTCTGAGTTTGACACCAGCAACCTCCATATTAGAAGAAGGGAATTGACTACTGCAAGATAGCCTCTGACTTCACACACACACACACACACACACACACACACACACACACACACACACACACACTAATAAATTAGTAAAATTATAATAAGGAAAATATGTACTATATAAAATATTGACAAGGGCAAACAATGAACCAAGTAATCCAAACAGGATAAAACCAGTGAAGGAGATATAATTTGAAATGCAGTAGTTCAATCTTCATTGAAGAATTTTATATCTAAATAAGACTTAATATTCAAAAGCAAATGATGCATCCATCTGGGAAATAACATACCAGGAGAATTAAATCTCTCTCTCTCTCTCTCTCTCTCTCTCTCTCTCTCTCTCTCTCTCTCTCTCTCTCTCTCTCTCTCTCTCACACACACACACACACACACACACACACATCCAGCAACAATATCAAAACTGTGTTTCTTTTAGGGCACCTAAGATGGAGACAGTGACAGTTTTAGAGTGGCATCATGTTTGGCAAATTTTAAGAAAAACAATTATGACAGAATGACATTTTATTTTGCTCTAGAAAATATTCCACTTTCTGAGTGGAGGGAATAATTTAACTTTTATTTTCAAAGTTTCAAAGTTCATGTGGATTATTTTTTTTACATAGAGTATTAGAAGTTAGAGTTAAATAGTATGACCATTTAGGAAGTAATTTTCATAATCTGGACAATAAAAAGTGGTAGAGTAGAACCTTGTTTTAGAAATATCAATGGGAGCTCCCACTAGTATCCACTTATGAATGAGTACATACTATGTTTGTCCTTCTGAGTCTAGAATAGACCCTCTAGATATGGAAGATGGTTGTTTGGCTTGAACTGTTTGGGTGGCACCAGGTAGGACGATTGATTGAGATCCGTCCTTGGTGCATGGGCACGCTTTTGGGAGCCCGGTGCTTGTGATGTGACACCTTGCACAGCCTTGGTGTAGTGGAGAGGGGCTTGGACCTGTCTAGGCTCAGTATGCTGGCCTCTGCTGACTCCCCATGGGAGACCTTGATTTGGAGGATGTGGGGATATGGAGTGGCTTGGGAGGGAGGGCTGGTGGTGGGAGGAGGGAGGAAGGGGAATCTGTGGGTAGTATGTAGAGTGAGTTAAAATTTTAATCTGACAAATTTAAATATTAATTTTAATAATTCTAATTTGTACTATTCATCCTCTTGGTAAAATCTAAGTTCAGAATTTGTAAGGGAACATATTGTTTTACATTAAAAGGGAAATTTTACCGGAATGAACAAGCTACTTCAACTATGTTTCAACTTGTTATCATGAGTTTCTCCTCTAGACAAAGCTAGCCTGTCTTTCCAACCTTAGAATTGCGAATGATGAAAATCAGAGTCTAGGTAGTGAAAAGAGTGAAGACTACTTGAGAGATTTGGGGCTTATTTGTGGTACATGCTTTTGGAATGATGTAATGGAACAGAATGTACTGAAGAAGTTATAATGAGATCCAAGAAAGAGGTGGCTGCTAAAGAAGCGAGGATCCTGCCCAATTATGGGAAGGAACAACTAATTTACAGAACAGGAAACCCTGTTCTTCCATTGCCACATTTTACTTTTACAGAAAGTTCTCCAGTTAATCTAAGAATATTTAGCTTCTGTTATCAAAAAGATTTATGCAAATGGAAGATACAACTTTTGTGTGGTATGTTTCATTAATTGCTGAATTCATTACCACTGCTCTATTAGGATGGAAATTATAAACCCAATGAATGAAAAACACTGTTCAGCTCATTAGTGTTAAATATTGAAAATACTGTAGAATTTGTCTTAACTTTCAAAGAACTTACAAAGGAAATCTGAGGCTAATTAACAAAGGTAGGTAGGAACTATAAGCAGGTGAATCTTGAGTTCAATACAGTGAATTTCTGAATTTGTTATCTTTGTGTGCCAGTAAACATGGTACTGAATGTCTCAGCATTTATATATAGACCTTATAGGAGCGAGTGTGTGTGTGTGGGGGGGGGTGAGTGTGGGTATAGGTGTGTGTGCTTGTCTTTGTGTGTTTTCTTTTTTTTCTTTCTGGAGTCTGTTTGGAAGTTCATAAACTAAAGGAGTGCTTGAGTTTATGATGAAAATAATAAAGTATTACCTTTTTTCCTATGTAATAAATGTTCCAAGACTAAGGATATTATGTCTAGGCAGAGTTTTCCTGTCCTGACCTCATGCTCCCAAATAACTGACTAAGAGATTTAATATAAATTAGAAATGCTTTGCCAGTAGCTACAGTTTGTTACTAACTAGCTTTTACAACTTAACCCATTTCTATTGAACTATGTGCTGCCCCAAGGCTCGTGACACTTACCTCTATCCCATTTTATGTGTCCAACTTGTTGTCTGGTTGTGTGTTTGGCTGTTGGCCAGTCAGCTTGTTTATTACACCAATCATAGTGACATATATTCATACAGAGTACAGAAGGATTATTCCACAGAAACTATGGATGTTTAAAATATAATAGTAGAATATAGCTACTTATAGAAAAGAATTCTACATACTCTTGAGTCCTTGAGTATCTCAAGGAACAAAACTGTAGTGGGTAGTTAACACTTCCATTGGGACTATGTTAATCTTTTACATGGGAAACATTTCAATTGTCAGGAGATGAAAAATAACAATTTTATGTAGTCATCATTTGAAATGTGCTTCCCATGACACTATATTTTAAACTGTGATTGTGTTATTTTATTCTTTAAATTCAAAGCATATCTGGATGTGTTATTTGTCTTATATGAATAACTATATGTACATTTCGATTTATCTCTACTATAATTTATCAGAAATTATGAAATTAGATTTGATTTTGAGTACCCAGTACCTCTAATCAGTTTGATTTAGTATGATAAAATAGGCTGAATGTCAATATTCCTTAGATAGTAACTAAAGTAACCAACTGATATAAGATTAAGTATAGCAAAGGAGGAAACATGTTGTATATTAGATCATTAGAAAGTTACTAAATTGAAATGAAGGAATTGAATCTTCAAACAAATTAGTAGCACCTTGTCTATTACATATACAAATCTAGCTTGGGAGATATTTGCCAATAAATGTCAAATGTTAATAAGTCTATCAAATTTCTATTGTAAAAACAAATCACCTTTCCCTGCCATTCCCCTGAGAATCTTCTAATAGATATGTCCCAGTGTTTAAACTAAATGTTTTATGTTTAAAATATCCTCAATTTCTAATTAGTTCTAGTTTTTTGAGGGTCTTTTATTCAAAGAATTCATTTCTTGTTCATGGCATAGCCCTTCAGCCTTCTTTAATGGATTAATCCACTCATGATCATGTCCAGCATTTTTAGGAAGAATGTGAGAAGGCTGTACTTGCACATATTCTTCAGCTTGGCAGAAAATCATTACAATATGGGCTTCATGCCATCATGTACTTCCTCTTATGTTTTCCCCACTTTGAGCCAAAAGGAAGTTCAAAGCTGGCAATGTATTTTCTGGTTACAGTGAGAAGCATAAATAGCTAGTGCTCATATTTGGTTCAAAAAATCCTATTAAGTTATACATTTAAAAGTACCTTAACTTGCATAAATCCAAGTGGAAAGGTATGTCACTGGTATCCTAAACAAATCACAGAGTAAGTTGTTCATCTGAAATTCTTTTTGTTTTGTCTTTTATATCCATGACTTTTCCTCTAGTGTTCAAATATTGCAATACGTTTCTGAAGATTACTGGGCTTTCATGATGGAAACAAAATAGAAACAAAGAACAACCAAACACCAAAACTTAAACCAACAACCAACTTGTATTTTCATTAAATAAACAACTATGTGGGGGGTGGGGGAACAAAACTATGTTGTCTCAATTGGGTTCTCTGTCTAGGCTACTACTAATTCCAAAACAAGTTATATTCACACTGTGTTATCTATCAATAAAAACCCTTATAAAGGTTGACTGTCATGAAGATTACTGGCCCAATTCAGTACATTATATATGTACTACTTACATTCTTTCTTCATTATTGACTCACAGGATGATTACTCTTTGAATCTACTGGTGGATACTATTAGAAACTACAGTTTGTTGACAAGTAAAATCTAATATTCCTCAAAGCCATCAAGAGAATCAAATCCATTATGTAGTTGGAGATTATCTGATGTCTTCTGCTTTGAGATAACTCATAACATCTTTGCAAGGATTTGGATTGTTAGAGTAGATTCTAGAAAAAGAATAAAATATGCGTTTTGTTTTTGTTTTTGTTTTTTTGTGACAGTTTCTCTGAGTAGTTTTGGTACCTGTCCTGGATCTCACTCTGTAGACCAGGTTGGCCTTGAACTCACAGAGATCCGCCTGGCTCTGCCTCCTGAGTATTGGGATTAAGGGGTGTGCCACCACTACACAACATAAAAACTATTTTTATTTAGAAACATTGTATTTTTCCTCCCTTAAGAGAAAATCCCCTTGGGCAAATCAGTCATTTGGCCAAGAGACCACCCCTCAAGAAAGTTCTTTAAAAACATTGTTAAAGAGACAGGAAGAATAACTAACCCTTTAACGTGATAATGTATTTTTCCTTTTTAGGATTTCCTAGTGCAGGCTCCAAAAGAAACCATGAGGTTGTGTTGGGTCTGCTCAATTTTCTGAGTTCTAACACAGAACGGTATAATTTTCCTCCTTATTTTTTGTTTTCTTTGTTCAGAGCCTAAGTGTGTTTTTTTCTGGTACTTTGGACTTCCTTAACCTTCCTCAAAAATCTCCCCACAACACTGCAACTGCCAAGTGGCTGTGGCTTATCTGCCAAGTGGCTGTCTTCCATGCCATTTAAACAGCATGGATTTCCCTCTTTTTTATTCTCCATTATTTTCTTCATAGCAGCTGTCAAAATATACAGCTTTCCCTCCATAGTATTATTCTGTTAAGCCAAATAAAATTGTCCTCAAAATTCCAACTGATTTTGTATATAAATTATTTCATTAATAAGACCAAGAATCTGAAGAGAAGACCCTGATTTGGCAATATGCTATGATGCTCATGAAGGGGTTCCCCATAATTTCTCATAGCAGTTTGATTATAGATTTTTCGTTCAACTGTGCCATTTATGCAAAAGTTGAAAACTGGCATCATATATACTAACCCAATTAAGAGTCCAGAAATTTTTTTTTGTATTTATATCTCAGAAAATTTTTAGAACTCTATGCAACAGCTTGAAGGGTATTTGTACATAGAACTATGCTGAGAGTAAACGGAAGTGGACCAATTTGACATTCAAAACCTCAGGTCAGGTAGCTCATTTAAGTAGACCTTGTCAGTAAGTAAATAAAGTAACTGGTTTGATAGGCTCTGTATAAATGCAAGGCATAAAGGAAAAGAAACCTTACAAACAGTTGTGCACCACTACACTAAAGAGTACTGAGAGTAATCAATTTGAGGCAGGAACGTGTGGTTGGTTTTCATAAAAGTAAAGTTAATTTGGAAGAAAAAGAGAAAAATATGAATCTATATCAAAATATGTTCATTTATTTTAAGTTATACATGATATAATTTTAAACTAGGTTTTGGAGGTTATTTTAATGTTTTAGTGTATATATTTAACCATGTTCCTAATCATAATTTATTATCTCTTAAAATTTTGATCTTGTTTCAACCCTAAACAAGTGTCACTGTGGAAAGCATTAATGATAGTTGTTGCCTCCTTCTTTCAGTGGAATATGTACAAACTTGTAATTCTCTTAATCTGCCAAATTCCATACTATATCTATCTGAAAGCTTAGAATGTAAGGCTTTGAAGTGAATGACATTAAGCATATTCCTTATAATTGAATGAAATTGTATATAACCTTTATCATTTGTCTAAAGAAACTCTTTATAATCTCTGGACAAGACACTAAATGTGATGCCTGAGCTAAGGAAGCAAAAACCTCTTGTTGCTTTACCTTTGACTATTTCTCCATACATGAGAAATATTGCTTATTACACTAAATAAAAGCCCTTTTGACAGCATATTTAGAAAATGAAATTCCCCAAAAATGGTTGCCTATAGGAAAATCATTGTAATTGAATTAACTTAGACTCAAAAAAGACAAATACATTATGTATTCACTTATATGTGTGTGTTAGCTGCTAATACTTTGATAAGCAGGCTACATTCTGTATAACCAAAAGAGTTAGTTATAGGTTAATGGACTAGGTGAAGGGATCCCTGTAGGAAGGGGAAATAGAATATATATTTCTGAGTAGATGAGGGGAACTGGGATGTGAGAAAAAATAAAACAGAGAAAGGGAAGAAAGAGGAGGTTAAGTGAGGGACAATTTAAACTAAAAGGCATTTCAGGGGTCATATGAAAAGCCACTATAGTAGACACTTTTAAAATGTATGCATATATGGATGAACTATAAATGGAATCACCAAATAACAAGGGAAACAAGGCCGGGCAGTGGTGGTGCACACTTTTAATTCCAGCACTCAGGAGGCAGAGCCCGGCAGATCTCTGTGAGTTCAAGGCCAGCCTGGGCTACCAAGTGAGTTCCAGGAAAGGCGCAAAGCTACACAGAGAGACCCTGTCTCGAAAAACCAAAACAAACCAAAAGAAAATAAAAAAAAAAACAAAAAAACAAAGGAAACAAAACAAAAATTAGAAATCTCTCATCATTAGATGAAACCACAAGTACCCAGAATAGGTTACATCTAATTGAGTTGTTGATCGAAGTTGCCCATTGGAAACCACCAAACAAATTTCCAAAGTTATTACTTGGTCTCTGGAAACTAATTGTAAACCTTATTTCTGAAGACAACATGTATAGAACCAACTAAACACAGGGAAGTTAAGCTAATGCCTCCCTAGAGGCTAAGATACTCGGCATGTTCTCTGAAGAGAAAGATAAGAACCATCTTAGCTACAAATACGTTTATCAAAAACTTTGACTTTCCTCCAAGTTACCTTGGCACAATAGATGCAAAAAAATGGTGGATGGAAACAGCTTGTATCTGATTAGATTTCAAGCCAACTCCATGAGATGAAACCCTTGTCCAGTACTATTTGGGGGGCTGAGGACCTAAGTCTAGCCATGGATCTAGGCAAAAACAAAATATTACTGTTCTGGTAAAAGTCAATGTAGCAATATATTGACTCCTAATGAAATTTTCTATACTCATAGATCAGCATCTTGCTCAGTCATCAACAAAGAAGCTTTTTCTGCAGTAGATGGGAACAAATATAGAGACACACTACAGGATGAAGTACCAAGAATGACAGTCCTTGGAACACTCAATCCCAAATTCCTTCTCTCAGGTCAGGAGAATATGTGGAAGAGGAGGTCAAAATATTTAAAGAGCCAATGAGGATGAGAGATACCAAGAAAACAAAGTCTCCTAGACACAACATGATTGACACAAGGAATGAACACAAGAGAGAATGTGACAGCATGCACAGTACCTGAACAGGTCTAAGACAGACAGGGTCATAGCACTGAAAGAGAAAATGGACACAAGGTGCCATCCCTAACCAGGATGTGATCTCCAATTGATACCATCTTGCAATTAAAAAAATATTTGACTTCAGTGGAGTCTAACTGGGTATGCAAACCTCACTTTAAGAAAAAGTCACATGTCCAGTAGTAGATAATCAACACATAAGGAACTCATTTTTTCCCTCATAATACTTTGTCTGTTTCTTTCTTTTTGTAATTTTATTTTTCTTCTTCTGGTATCTTGCTTATATATTATCACTTTCAATTTTTTTATCTTTATGGAACTATTGTGTGTACAAATATGTGTGTTTCTGTATTTATATCTGTTTCTTATGCTTTCTGTGTCTGTATGTGTTTCTTATGGTTTTTTGGTGGTGGTCTTTATTTCTTATTTCTTTTTTCATATTGAAGATTATTTGTTTTGGGTTTTTTTATTTTTATGTTTTTTAGATTCCTGTTTTTCCTTTCTAATGAGACAGATCAGTAAGGGTGTGGGTTTGGGTGAGTGGGGAGTTGGAAAGTTCTGGAAGCAGTTGGGGTTGGGGAAATCAGAATCATAATGCATTGTATTAAACATTATGTTCAAGAAAAAAGAAAAAATGGAAACAGTTACCTAAGCTATTCATAAGACTTAGGTAACAATGTTCAATATAGAAGCTGTTTATTAAAGATATGGTTGAGTAAATGAAACAGGAAATGGAAAAAAAATAAATAGATATGGAAGGACATAAGTACTTAGACATTTCTCAATTTATTTTTAAAGTGTGCTAGTCAAAGGCTGGAATGTAGCTCAGTGGTGAGCACTAACCAAGCACATGCCAATGAAACCTTGAGTTCAACGTCCAATATTGTAAACAAACAAATTAGAAATAAATCGAACAAAGGAAAGAAAATGTGGTCTGTAGAAGACCGAGATCAGGTGATCAAATGTTGATAGCAGGTGTGACTTAATCCAATATGTTCATTTCATGGCAACCAGTTTACTACAGTTTCTGCTCTTGTAGGAAAGATTTTTCTCCTTAAGACAACCTAGTTTGCTGCACATAGTTAGTACTTATACTTTGGAAGGATTTAGTGCTGATTCATTGACGTGGCTGTTTCAATCGTCCCATATTCATCTCTTAACTCCTGGGAACCTAATCCCAGCAACAATAGAGAACTGAAAGGCTTTCAGCAGTTAAATATAAAATGGACATTTTATATGTTCTCTTTTGAACTTTTTATCAATTCTTTGTGGATTTCACATCATGTATCTTGATCCCATATATCATCTTGTCCCTTCCCATCTGTCCTTTGCCCATGATCTACCTCCCCAAAAAAAACAAAATACAATTTAAAAGAAAAAAATCTCATTGTAGACACAGTGAGTCACACAGTGTACCATTTAGTCTGTACATCTTTCCTTGAAAGTGTTTCCTGCAATGAGTTATTGGTCTGGTTCAAGGATTCTTCTACCTTCTGCTCAGCTATCACTGGGACTTCTCTTGGATATCCTGCTGTTACCCTGTCTCATAAAGATGTTGCAGCTTTGGACCTGCAGAACTGGTACCTTCCTGTTCTCCAGTAGATCATTAATGGGGTAGATGTTGAGTTGGGCCAACTCATAGCCATGTTTCTGGGCCTGGGTGGTAGCAGGGTTGTTTAGCCCACCAGCCCTCCCTCATCCTCATTACCACTGTCCCCAGCTAGATCACCCCATGCAGCAAGCAGTAAGTGTCAGGGTTAGATCTCTTGCTCTCAAGCCCTCAAGATCATCTCACCAGCACCTATACCACCACGAACAGCTCTACTGTGTTGACTAGGTGAGATGGTGAGACCACACTCCGGAGTGCTGCAGCTGATGAGAGGCAGCAACAGTTCTCCCACTCTCATGAGATCAAGGCCAGCTCTTCCACCTACTACAGGTTGTGAGGCATTAGGTGGTACAGAGCATCTTTCCCTTGCCCATGCTATCACCTGGGAGATGGGAGGAGTTGGGTCAGCTTTCCTACGCTCACACCCTTGGGTGCAGTTCACCCACACCCTCATCAACAGGGTAAGCTCTGCTGTGTTGGCCTGCTCTCTCAAGTGCTGCAGGTGGTAAGAGGTAGGGCAAACTCTCCCAGTCTCATGGCCTCAAGGCCAAAGGGTAGGGGGGCAGATCTCTCATGCTCAAGTTCTCTGGCATCTATCTCATCCGTGCCCCTGTCAACAGGGTCAATTCTAATGTGCTGCCTTGGCAAGGTGCTGGGTCCACTCTCCTGAATGGGCAATTGGTGAGGGGCAGTTTCAGCTCTCTTGCCTGCCATAGGCAGCAAGGGGTGGGGCGAAGAGACTCTTTCCCTTTCCTGTGTCACCACATGGCAGGTGAAGGGGGCAGTGTGAACTCTCCCACTCTCACACCCTTGGGACCAGCTTGCACACACCTCTGCCAAAAGGGTCAGGCCTTCTGTGCTGCCCAGGAGAGGTGTAGGAGCTGCTTTCCTGAACAGTGAGGGGTAGGCCCAGCTTATCCCCTTTCTTAACCCCGGGGCTAACATTCCTACCTGCATCAGGTGGCAAAGAGCAAGGGATGAGGGAGACATATCTCCCTCAGCCGTCCCACCACATAGCAGAGGAGTGGTTGGGTCAGCTCTTTCATGTTCACATTCTCAGGACTGGCTCAGCTCTGTTGTGCTGCCCAGGCAATATGCAGGGCCTGCTCTCCCTAGTGTTGCTGCCAGTAAGGGCAGGGGCCAACTCTGTGCATCCCTATCCTCTGGTTTTTGTCCTTTGATTGTAGCAGGAGCCACAGGTATAAACACAAACCACTGTTGCAGTAAGGCAATGGACCTAGATGTGGCCCTTAGCAGCAACCCAGACTCTCTCTCTTCTCTCTCTCTCTCTCTCTCTCTCTCTCTCTCTCTCTCTCTCTCTCTCTCTCTCTCCCTCTTTCTTTCCCCTTCCAGTTTTCTCTCCTCCCTGACAGCAATAGGCAGCATCTGGTAGGTTTGTGGATTTTCTTGTCCCACTAGGTCTTAATGATCAGAATTATTTTTAAATGGAATAAAAATCATTAATACTGAAGTGTCTTAGTAGGGACATTAGCATAATCTGATAATGAAAGATAATTAATAATAAATTATAACAGTAACATTCTTTGTGGGGTGTCTTGTGATGTCAAAAAATGATATCTATGAACTGATATTTTTAAAACACACGGTTACCAGGTCCATAATATAATAAGACAATCCTGGTCCCCAAACTAGCATTAATACACTATTTGCATTTGATAAATATTTTCATCCTTAATTAAATTTGCTTCTGTTTCTCTGTACTTCATGTTGATGGTGGATATTTATGAAATTCAATATTATTATTAAAATAATCAAGAAGTAATTAGATTGACAGTTATTACTATTATAAATATTTGGAAGCAAAAGACAATGCTCTCCACTTTACTTGACCTATTTCCCTTCTTATAATCCTGGAAGATGTATTTTATTATCTTTCATGCTATTTATCAGGTATGATGATACTGTCATTATATCCTGTATTGATGGAGACATTGAGGTTCAGATGCATTATTTGCTCAATATCATGCAGATAGTGAGTGGTGGTCTCCATGTTCCACAGAGCTATACACATGTGTTTGTGTTTCATCTAACAAGGTCTTTTATATGGTGTGTTGGTATTGTATTACCTGAAATATTGTGCACCCTAATAAATTTATCTGGGGTCAGAGAACAGGATGGCCACAGTATTAAACATAGAGGATAGGCAGTGGTAGTACATGCCTTTAATCCTAGCATTCCAAAGGCAGAAATCTCTCTGGATCTCTGTGAGTTCAAGGCCACATTGGAAACAGCCAGGCAAGGTGACATATGCCTTTAATCCCAAGAAGTGAGCCTTTAATCCCAGGGAGTGATGGCAGAAAGCAAAAAGATATATAAGGCATGAAGATCAGAAACTAGAAGCATTTTGGCTGGTTAAGCTTTTAGGGTTTTGAGCAACAGTTCAGCTGAGACACATTCTGGATGAGGACTCAGAGGCTTCCAGTCTGAGGAAAGAGGATCAGCTGAGGAACTGTCGAGGTGAGGAAGCTGTGGCTTGTTCTGATTCTCTGATCTTCCAGCATTCACCCCAATAACTAGCCTCAGGTTTGATTTTATTAATAAGAACTTTTAAGATTCCTGCTACAATATGGGGTGTTAGTACACCGATTCCAGTAAATAGCTCAGCTATGACAGCTGTTAGAATAATAGAGCAGCAGTTGGAATACAATAAAAAAAAAAAACCTTTACTATATTACACATTAGCATTTGTTTTTAGACTGTTCGTGCTGGCAGGTGGTTAAAATTTATCTGAACAATAATGTGAAATTAAAACAATTAATCGGAAATCAGAGTTATAGGTATAGCTTTGATACTTACTGAGTGAATTTTATATCTTTGTGCATATGAGCTTATGAATAATTTCTAAGTTACCATGAACTGTCAACTGAAGTTGAAACTGGCATAATTTACACTAATTAGGGATTCATTTAGGTATTGTCATGTTAGAATCTTACCTACTTGTCATTCTGTAATTGTTGAACTTTAGATATTGTTCTTGTAAAAACTGGCTTCTCCCATCAGACATATTTTAAATGATTATTTGAATCATTAAATGGTTATTTTTCATGTGTTTATTAATCTTTTCCATCATTCAAAAATACTCATATTCAGATTAGATATAGTTAATTTTATTAAGATTAGATATAAAAATAATATAGAATACAGATCCTGGCTTTATAGTAATTTGAAAATAAAATAAACTGTGCAAAAACTTAATAAATCTGCAGAAGAGCCAATAGAAAATTAATAAAAAGACATAGATTTAATATTAGTTAGGGAGCTAATAACCTATATAAAGAGTGAGATAAAGTTGTGTTAGGAATTTATGAACATCTAATGATTTCAAGCTCATACCTAGAACAAAATATTGAAACTGTGATAATGCAGTATACAGATTTTACATAGGAAAAGAATGTGAACGATTATTCACAGAAAGAAAAAAAATTCTGAGACCTTGCAAAAATACTGATAATTTTCATTTCCTGCCCTAGATGGATTCTTTTGCAAGCCTTGAAACTCTTATGTCTAAGTGGCTGACCTTAGCCAAGGAGAAAGAGAGTTATCTATTAAAGTGAAGAACACACACATTGGGATTTTGCTTTACTTGACATTTTGGAACATATTGTCATCAATTGAGTGGCCCTGAATTAAACTGCAGGGTGAAGGAGAACATGTACCCTATAGGCCTCTTTTGTTCCAGCTGCCAGCTAATCACCTTCCTACAGAAGATCTACCTACTGGAACAGATGCTAACAACAGATAAATGCATGACCGCGGCTGGGACCAACAGAAGAGTGAACTCACCAAACCAAGTATTAACTTTAACTTCAAGGAATGTAGATTTTGAATATTTTGTCATGCAAGAAAAAAAGCAAAATCTATTTATTCAGTGTACAAGTTTGTCACTGTATAGCTCAAGGTAGTAGAGGAATAGCAGGACATGCATGCATTGTGTCTGTGACAAGGTAAATAATGTACAAAATTTATAATTGTTGGATAAATAACTATCTTGGTCAAAACCATGAGAATTGTAAAGTGCAGCTTTTAAGTAAAATAAAGTTTCCCCTGTAAAATTTCCCATGCAAATCTACAGTTCATAACGTAATAAGACATCATACTCTACTTATATAGTGACTATTGACTGAACAACCAAAACCTTTATACAGTAATTTATTGACATTTACTTTCTCATAGGGATGATCATCACTAAAATCACTTCTTCAACACCATGATAACCAGTGTATAAGGACCAAGATATTCTTTACTGTAAGTTCACAGCCAGTGATTAATGTTGTATATTGAACACAGCTTCAGACAGAAACTTCATAGTAAATAACAGTAATATCAACATACAAAGAAACAAAATACATATATTTGTTCACCTAGGTGAAATTAATAATAATTATAATTCTTCTAATCCATGGCATTGATCTGACACACCAAAGGTATTATGTTCATATTAATATTACCACAATGAAATCACAAAATAATAGAGGGAGGATACAGAGAGCCCCAACTTGACATTTCTAATCACGAAATGCAGCCACAGTATTGGGAGTGGGTTACATCTAATTGGATTGTTGATTAAATGGTCCCATGAGAACCTGAAAACAACCCAGGCTGCTGTAAAGGCTATAGGTTGCTCTCCACAAGCTAACTGCAATGACATATTGGTGAAAATAACAACTATACAACCCATTGAACATGGAGAAGTATGGTGACTACTTAGAACCTTAACCCCTCCGGCTAGTGTTATTGGTACCTGAAGGTAGTCTGTACATTGACAAAGGAGAAAGATAAGCACTAACTCAGCCCAAATCCCTTTGATCTACAAGGGTGTCCTGCTTACAAGTTAGGAGAGTGCAATGGTGGTGCAAGAGTTGTGGAAATAACTGTTAATTTGAATGTAATTGTTCCACATAATCCCAAAGGGACTGGCACATATTAGGATGTATGGCCTTGTTGAAGTAGGTGTAGGGGTAAGTGCGTCACTGTGGGTACAGGCTTTGAGGTCTCTTTTGCTCAAGCTTCATTCAGTAGGACACAATCAACTTCCTGTTGACTTGTGATCAAGATGTAGCCAGCACTATGTCTGCCTGCAGGCTGCAATGCTCCCCACCATGATGACAATGGACTGAACCTCTGAAATTGTAAACTATCACCTCAATTAAATGTTTTCCTTTATAAGATTTTCTATGGTCATGGTTTCTCTTCACAGCAATAGAAACCCTAACCAAGACAGTAACCAAATATCTGATTTGCTTTAAGGCCCACTCCTTGAGATAAAACCTATAATCAGCATCTCTTGGATTATGAAGATCTTGAGACTAGATATAACGTGGACATAAAGAAAAAACCAAATACTCCTGTTCTAGAAAAGGAACATTGCAATATAGTGACTCCTGATGATATTCTGCTCTTTTTCTAGATCAGTGCCTCACTGATCATCAGCTAAGCTCCATCGGCAGAAGATGGGAACTAATATAGAGACCCACAGCCACTCACTCTGATGAGAGTGAGAAATCTTGGAACACTCAGCCCTAAATGAGATGCCTCCATTAAAAACCTCCCTTCAAGGCTCAGGGAATCCTGTGGGAGAGGAGATGGAAAGACTGTATGGAGGACACCAAGCAAACAAAGCCTTATAAACAAGCAACAGTGCTACATGTTGTGCGCATTGTATGCCATATGGTAGAGGAAAGCATAATAGAGGCATTTTAAAATGGTACATATAGAAGATAGAACACACAAGGGTAGATTTGACTTATGCTCTCATGAAAGCAATCCTAATTCTGTTGGAAAGTCAGTAATCCTTCAAGACCTATTCATGCCTAGGAAGTCCCTGCTTCTGTACACATATTGCATTTTATATCAAAGTCATATGAGTTTTACAAAAAAGGAAAACTGACATCAAACAATTGTGTCTGGGAAGAAGTTTTTCCAAGATATGATAAATTTCTGGCAACAGGAATATGTCCAGTGTATTCTGAGCTCTAAAATCAGAAATTCCCATATGAATATAATCCATATTCTTGAATATAATCTTACAGAGACCCAGATACTATCTAAATTCTTACATCTTACAATGGAGAAAAACTGAATGGCTTCAGTCAACTTAATGTGATGTAAGAACATATATCTATGCCAGAATAATACAAAGTACTTTTTCAACAGAAAAAAAGTTAAAGGACACGCTGATATATTCCTCACATTTGAATATCAAGCTCCTGGAATAGTGATAGACAATGAATTCATGAGTTACTTTGATGTATGGGAAATAATGACAGCAATGAATTGTATGTGTTTTAAGATACAAACCAATGCACATAAATACATATACACTGATACACACTAATTGTATGCTAATGAATACTACTGGCACATTTTACAAAATTTAAACAATAAATCCATTTAAGAAATAACGTAAAAGAAGGGGCTGAAATAGAAATTGAGAAGCAACATTTTGAATATTCTATTTTTCAAGGACTAATTTAACTGTATGGATATAATGAAAGTCTAGCATCCCTTTGCCATGGTCACAAATTCATATATATACCCTTTGCAGAATCACTTCTTCAGAGCTACTGTTTTGATGGAGGGAATTCAGAGGCTGCAAGTACTGACCAATAGTGTGCTGGTGTGTTTAATGTAGAAGTAAAATTGTGGAATAATGTGGCAATCTGGATTGATTTCACTTGGACAAGGAGGTGTCACCCAGAATGGAAAGGTTCGAAAAGAATATATTTAATGGCAGTCCAAGAAAGAAAACGTAATTACAAATCTTCAAACTCCATCGCCTGAGTACATTCTTCTAGTAGTAAAAACGACAAACCCACAATATTAAAATAATCTGCCGAATGTAGGTCAGTCAGAATATTGCTGTATCAACACTTCTAAAGAAAGTAGAAGCAATGAATTTTTAAAATTCAAAGGGATTTTTATGTATCCACTAACAGAAGACACCAAAATGCTGTTAGTGCAGATTTACAGTCTTATTGTTTGTCATGATTAAGCCCAGCAGGCTAACTTGTGTTGCAAAATTACAAACACTAGCTTATTGAGTAATTTGCATAGGCAGTTAATGTAGTTTTCATAAAAATATACACAATAAAGCAATCCATAAAAACTACATTTATGCTTATTCATGTACACACACACATATACACTATACTATATTATGCAGTTATATAGGCGCTCAACCTATGTAAGATTATAGTATCCTAATTAACTCAAACTGAAAATACCACAAATCAAAGTACATTATACACTTAATACACCTAAGTCTTTGAAAACGGTAGCTTAGCATCACTGTACATTGCCAAATTTCATACAGTGAGTCTGACTGAATGACTCCTGAGTTTCTTCCCAGTTCACAGTATAATGGGAGAGGAATGAAGCACATATAATTATCATGTGAAAATACCAAAATTAAACATTGTATATACTTTCCTTCCATGTTAAACATAAGAAAAATAAAAACACTTGTGTGGTTAATGAATAATTATTTCATCAAAAAGTAGTTGCTTATTGGGGCGTACGCCAAAGCCCTGGAAATTATGTGAAAGCACTGGCTTTGATGCCAAAGCTATCTTCAACAAGCTGCAGGCTTAGCATGCACAGAGGGTAGGTCATGTATTATGTGTCAGGTGGTGGACATCAAGGCCTCCACTTGTGGGCTGCCCATAGTGTGCATCAATGCCATGACAGTGGCCTCTGGGGCTGCAAGCTTTATTGTGTTTTTTGGCACAACCATATCTGATAGGACTGGCAGAAGTCATAAAGCCAGCACAGCGGCTTAACAAAGATCCAGCAAAGCTGAGCCATATGATGGCCACCATGCCACCTTTGGTTTTCATCTCCACTTCTTGCATTCTTGGGGGTACTTTTAATATTTGTACAATTTGGGGATGTTGGATTGATGGACAATTTCTTAGGAATCATTTATGCCTTCTACCAGGAGTATTGCTTCTAAGCTTCCCTAGGAATGTCCTGAACTTACTACCTCTCCCATTTTTAGGGAGATATCCTTTTCTCCTTGAAGGTCATCTTTATGTCTTGGAGGTTGGGACACACACATAGAAGCCAGAGGTCTCTGTATGAGGCTATGAGACATTCTTGAAACTCCCTGTACTTACTCAGGAACAAGATAATCAAAACAAAATAAACTTAAAATGGTCAACAAGATTCAGTGGGCTAAAGGAGTTGGCCACAGTTCAGTTTGCAAGTCTCTTCTCATTATACACTCAGATAAATGCATGGCCTATACAGTAACAAAGTTAGGTTAGTTGAAATTACCTCAGCCCTACACAGAGACTTACGTTGATGAGCAAAGTATGGAGTAAAAAATGATATAAGAATGAGATGTCAGGACCTCCCTTTCTTAGAAAAGTTAGCACATGCAGAGCCACTGTGGTGTCATATGACCAAGGAACAACAAAATACCAGGATTAGACATGTAGACAAATTCTATAAAGATATAAAATATAAACATATTATTATAACAGATTTGAATAATAACTGCAGCAGCTTTGGCCTAATGATTTTTCTTGAACACTCTGACCATTAAGAGTTAATAATACACTGCTTGGGCCATGGCAATATACCCAAGTGAGCTTGAAGATTTTATTTTGTCTAGTTTCCTTGTAGCCACAAAAGCTACCAGCCTGAGAACAGGCTGTCATATACCTCTAGATTTTAAAAATTGAGTAACTCTATTTACCTTGAGGGAAAATGACTGGAAATGAAAGCTCTTTAGGTCAGTTTAATAATGATGAATAAAAGATGAGCAAGAGGAAGTGAAACATATACCCAAACCAAAAATGATATGATCTATGTTTTGGATCAAAATGAATGCATCCCTGCTTACTAAATTCTGTATAAATAAAGAAGCCCTCTGGCTGGTAGTCAGTCAGGCTATAAGATTCTCACCACCACCATGGCCTGGCTCATCTCCTTCCTCTGTCAACTCCTTACATCCTCTGCTGGGACCTGTCTACCACTAGAAATGGTTCCTGGCAGTTTGTGGATGAGACTGTTAAAAATATCTGTTCTATTGGCTGCTCCCTCAGCAGCTAGCTGAGGCTGAGGCCTGGCCCTCCTTTGAGAGATACCCTTCACAAATCACCATTAGTATCAGGTCATATTTGTCATCCTCAGCTTTATGCATTGGTTAGGAAGAAATGGTTATATTTGATCTACTGTATTAACATGGGATATTATTTAAATCATACTTACAATTATTTTGTCACCAAAACATCCTAAGTAGTTAACTGTCTACACATGTATAGTATTTAAACATGTACCATGTATAAATACATACATACATACATACATACATACATACATACATACCTATGTGTGTGTGTGTGTATATGTGTGTGTGTGTTTGTGTTTTATTTATTTATGTCTGTGCATCTATCTGTCTGTCTGTATCTTCATTTCCCTAAATGATAAACTCCCATTAGTATCCAACAGGAGGAGCTTCCATAGAAAACTACCATTTGAGGTTAACAACTAAGATCAGACTCTGGTTTTGGATATTGCTATCAGCGGAGGTGTTCTAGGGAAAGCAAACTGAGTTACAGAATGAAAGATGAAAAGCAAGACCAGAGTCCAATGCACCTCATTGTGATAACTTGTCTTCTCCAAATGCACATCTGCATCTAAGTATAATTGCACATCAAATTAAAGATCAGATTAATAGGTAGTGTAATCACCGGGGATAATACTCCATTATACACATTACTCATTATACCCTGTATGGGCAGAGACTGCACAAAGGCATGGAAATCGAGGTATTCTGCTGAAAATTCTTTTACCTAATATTGCATAGTGACTAAAAGTAAAACTACAGAAGGGGTTGGAGACATCATTAGACATCTTCTCTAAATGAACCATGGAGATGGGCCACACCACCTTCAAATAGGTGTAAAAAGGATAGGATTATATCATTAAGAATTTTTGTTTGTTATTGAAATAAGATTAATGCCTAATGCCTGTGAATAAAGGTTCTTGGTTATACATCTGTTTGATTATTCACTTTTATAGTTTTATACTTATACATATATTGATTATGTATTTTATACATATTTATTATACATATATATTGATTTTATATTTATACATATATATATATATATCAATCCCTAAGCACTTATGATTATTCATTTTTATCTAAGCCAAATTTAAAAAGATAACGTTAAAAATTTTTAAAAAGTAAATTATTTATCAATGGTATTTTTTAAAATATATTTCAGCAAAAATAAATTCATGGTTTGGGCAATGGCAGTACACAAAAGGCAGGCTTGAACGTAATGAACAGAAAATATTGCAAAGAAAGTGTTGACTCTCCAAGTTATAAAAAATTTCCACTTACAACTTTTAGCAATAGAAGCATCTAAGATGTTTTCAGTTATAATTCTGTTGGCTACTGACTCGTGGATAAGTTCTGATTTTCTTTACTATAGCTATTTACAAGAAGTCATGGCATTGTTTCAGCTATATTTAGAAAATAAGCAGCAGGTATAGATGCTTTCTCATGCCTAACTGGGTATAAGTATTCCAAGGTGTTCTGGTCCTGATATCTGTATTACTTTCCCAGCCCACATATAACATTCAGTACATACAAGATTTAGTAGTAATCAT
Organism: Peromyscus maniculatus bairdii; assembly: GCF_049852395.1. Taxonomy (NCBI): domain Eukaryota; kingdom Metazoa; phylum Chordata; class Mammalia; order Rodentia; family Cricetidae; genus Peromyscus; species Peromyscus maniculatus. The sequence goes on from NC_134861.1 coordinate 56,318,589, forward strand.
GTGCTTTTTTGTTGTTGTTGTTTCTTTTTTCAGTACCTGATCTTCTCTTAGATGTCTTATGTCTCAGCAACATCACAGTAGGGGACATAGTCAGGCCACAACACCTTTTCTGCTTCAACGTCTTCCCTAGCCCTCATCATCATGTGCCACCTGTGGACAAACTTTCTTTATTTTATTTAAGAAATGGTTTTATTTGTTTTATGTACCAACCACAGATCTCCCTGTCATCCCTCCTCTTGCTCTCTCCCAGATTTCTCCCCACACTAACCCGGCCCCCATCACCTCCTCCAAAAGGGTAAGGCCTCCCATGGGGAGTCAGCAAAGCCTGGTACATTCAGTTGAGGCAAGACAAAACCCCTCCCCTGCTTGCACCAAGGCTGAGCAAGACATCCCACCATAGGGGATGGGCTCCAGAAAGCCAGCTCACACACCAGGGATAGATCCTGATTATACCACCAGGGGCCCCACAAGCAGATCAAGCTACACAACTCTCTCCCATAAGCAGCAGGCCTAGTCTGGTCACAGTCAGGCTCCACAGCTGTCCGTTTAAATTTGTGAGTTCCTGTGAACTTGGTTCAGTTGTCTGTGTAGATTTCCCCCTCAGGATCTTGACTGACTCCCTTGCTCATACAGTCCCTTGTAGAGCTCCGCCTAGTGCTTGGTAGATTTCTCCCTTACTCTATGATGACTCCCTCTATAAAGATATCTCTTTCATTGCTCTCCTGATCCACCCCTCTCCCAGCTCAACCATGTTCCCTCATGTTCTCATCCCCCATCCTTTCCCCTCTGTTGTGCCCTTGACCCCAGTTTACTCATGGAGAACTCATCGACTTCCCCTTCCCCTTGCCAAGGAGATCCATGCATCCCTCTTAGGGCATACCTTGTTTCCTAGCTTCTCTGGAGCTGTGGGTTATCGTTTGGTTATCCTTTGGTAAGCATCTGTTTTGTTCTCTTGCTTTGAAGACACTATAACCAAGCACATTCATATATATATATATATATATATATATATATATATATATATATATATATATATAGCTTGCAATTGAGAACTTGCTTACAGTTTTAGAAGGTTAATTAATTATCATCATGGTGGGGAGCATAGTGGCAGGCAGGCAGGCATGATGGCGGAGGAGCAGCTGAGAGCTATACCTTCTGATCTACAGGGGAGAGAGAGAGAGAGAGAGAGAGAGAGAGAGAGAGAGAGAGAGAGAGAGAGAGAGAGAGAGAGAGAGGAACCAAGAGAAAGACTGAATATACCTAGAGTGAAAATTTGAAACATCAAATAGCACCCTTATCAACATACTTCCTCTAACAACAACAAGGTTACACCAATTCCAACAAAGCCATACCTCCTAATCTTTCAAAGCATTTTCAAACAGCTCCACTACTTGGTGACTAGGTGTTCAAATATATGAGCCTATGGGAGCTATTCTTACTCAAATGACCTGCAAGACATTTTTCATTTTACTGTTGTGATTTTTGTGTTTTTGTGTGTGTATGTTTTATTGAGGTCATGAAGTTGGTTGGGTAAAGAGGTGGTAAGTATCTGGGAAGAACTGGCGGAGGGGAAGGCATGATCTAAATATTCTATATGAACAAAATTTAAGTAAAAGAATATTATTAATGAATCAAGATTCTGCTGTTTCCCATATAAAACTCAAATAAAAGATTTATGTATGTATGAAGATTTTTATCTATGTTTGTGTAATGGGTTGAAATATAAACTTAAAAAATATGCATGCATTCTGTCTTCCCATTGTTTTCTACAACTTTATTATCAGAAAAAGTTAAAATATTTTATTTTTATTTATTTATGCACGGACATGCACATACAATCTGTGTATTGCTTAAGTGAATATTAAGAGAATTTTACTGTATAATACTACTCAATGATTAAGAATATTGCCTTCTGTTTTCTCCCTTTAACATAATTTAAGAACTTAACATAAGAAATGTTTCCTCACTTTAACATAAATTATCTGAAATTTTTATTTCAGTTGTAGAAACTTCATAATTACAGGCTAACACTTTTCAGGATTAATTGGTCATTTTAATATACAGTAACTATGTTTTAATAGGTCACTAAAGAGTCACATTATACCGATTCATGGAGGTTTGAAGCAGACTTGCATTCTTTCTATATATTTGAATCTGTTTTAGTTATTGGGTTCTACAGTTTTACATTTATCCTATAGAATCTTTCTAGAAATTCTTCTATGTGAATGTGTGGAAAGACACACATCATGTTATAAAGACTGTCTTTAATAAGCCAACTACTGGGATAGATAGATGAATTATCATTCTCACATGTGCTTTATTCTAAAATGTATAGTATTTGAACTTGATTCATTTATTGTGTATATATTAAAAGTGGTATTTTAAGTAATGACTCTATATATGCATACCTCAACTCCAATTTTCTTATATACCATGTCCCTTATCAAAAATAAACAAATTCCAAGCTATACTGGAATAGAATCAAGTGCTTACTCCTGTTGTGTTTACTTATTATCTTCCTCTGAAGTTACTTATTCAAATTTGTTTTCATTATTTCAGTTCATAACCTTCATCTAAAACAAGCCCTGTTAGGGTTTTCCCCATCTCTTTTCTGGGATGGTAGATAGGACCTTTACCCTCATTTCTGAAGATAGTATCAACAGGAAATTACCTGAATGACCATAGGGGATTTATAACTTAGAAAATAAATTGAAAGCTAAATATAATTGCTTCAAAAGATAATTAGTTCCGGTGAGTACTGACCATGTAATCACTAATTTTAGGTCTCTTATTATCTTCTTTTTACCAATAGATAACTATCATTACCTTACATTAGCTTTCTTATAGGCTTAAAGTATCAAAAGCTTTGAAACTTTCTGGAATTTTCAAAGTATTTCACCTCCTATTATCCTATATGTCAATAATTTTAAATTTTTGAATAATGTGACTCCGGAACTTATTCTTCCTTCCCATATGAGGCAACACAGATTTGTGTGAGTAATATTTCTTATTAACTAGTGTCTCTGTTTGAAAAACTTTCCTGTAATTGAGTTCCTATGAGTTCTAAGTTATTGTTAATGTTTAAAGTGCCAATTGTCTGCTTTTGACACTTTCCAGAAACAGAACAAGTTCAACATTGACTTAAATTCCTCATCATTAGAAATTATTACCACCTTTGAGTGTTAGTTATCTTGAAAGAAGTCATATTTTAGGAAACTGAAATGCCTCCTATAATCACAATTCAAGAAGTAGAACTAAACCTAGTTTTCTGATTGGAGTAACTATGAGAATTTTATTGACTTTTTCCATCTTTATTAATACTGAAGCATTAAGAAAGACCCCCAGAAAGAACTGAGCTAATCCTAAACAAAAGATGACTTAAAATGCAAGGCTGAGTCATATTAGGAATACTGTATATTCTCAAGACACTTTCTTGCTTTTCACACTTTGCTTGTTCAGTTTGTTTTTTAAATAGTATATCATTTACAAAATTATGTCCACATTCCTTTCCTTTGCCTGTAATATGTACACACATATACACATACAGGAATATGCATACTCAAACATATGCATATTCCATATTTTCTAATTTATAATGCATAGGAAATACAGTAAGAATTATATGGAAACTAGATCAATTGGAAATGTAGTATACTTAAAAGCTCTTAACTATTTTCTTTAGTAATTATAAAATGTATAAGTAATATATGGACTTATTTTTTTAACCCATTGAATCCTATAAACTCTGCAATCTTTTCATTTATGCAGAGCTGTTTATTGGAGCAAGGGTAACCTACCATGATGTTAGTGTTGATCGAAACACAATGCAGGATGTATGAATATATCAAAGAAAGATATGGGTAATATGAAATTCTTGTCAACATAAACATTCTAATAGTTAAATAGAATGATTTTACATGCCTCATAGTAGTCTCTGTCTTGATAGTTTCCTTCCATTGTTAGGTCCTCTGAGCATCCTTATTTATGAACCATGTCCTGAATTATGAACTGTCTCACCAAAACTTTCATTTTTGTGGCACTGTCTAAATTAGCATATTTAAATATTGTGCTTTTCCTGATTCAGCAAGTTCTGTGATTAAAAAATCTCCGTTTTGTAAGATCCATCTTCTTTCTCATTGAAAAGATAATCGTGTTCTCAAATCTATCACAGTGGAATCCATTGACTGTTCAACCTATGAACTATATATATTATTTTGAATATGGCTTTGTCTATTTTCCAAGAAATTAACAACATTAATAAATGAAATATGTAAAAATTTCAATGGTGAAATTTCAACTGCCCTCCACCATTGAACTAAAACAATTAAATTCATTGTCCTAGTTATAAAATTTATTTTCCATGACAAATATTCCAAGTCTATATGAAATAGAAATTTTTTCTTCTTTATGCCAATATCTCTGTATTCCTTTTTCCCTTTTTATTATTACTCATACATCAATGCCAAATATGTTTATATATCTTGTTTACTTTAAAAGCTACACATTCATAATGTAACACTATTAATACTGCAATGTCATTGCTCTAAATTCCCTTAATTCTGTCCTTCAATGTAAAAAAAAAAATGATACCATAACAAAACTGTGGGTTTATTTTGAACATCTTCAATGAAGTTTATTTTACTAATACTTTTTTTTTTTTTTTCAGTTTTTTGAGACAGGTTTTCTCCATGTAGTTTTAGTGCCTGTCCTGGATCTCGCTCTGTATACCAGGCCGGACTTTGAACTCATAGTGATCTGCCTGGCTCTGCCTCCTAAGTGTTAGGATTGAAGGCGTGCTCTACTGTCACCCAATTTACTAATACATTTTTAGTATTATGCGTTCAACATTTTCTAAGAATAGTTCATGTTTGACATTCTTCTATATTTTGAACTTACCAAAACTTCACAATAACTACTCAATTATTATATATAGTCTTATGTGTAAAACTTTTACTTTGAATTTTTAGTTCAGTTGACATATTGTCATTTAATTGTTCCTTGAATTCTCTTTCCAAATCTGTTTTTAGTGTGCCCAGTTTCTTGACTCATGTATTACCAGTCATTCCTTATTCATCTGTATATTTCCTTTTTTAAAATAAAAAAGGGAGAATGGAAAACTAATTACATTAACTTTCTGTTTCCTTTTCCTCTCTCCAGCCCCTCCCATGTATAACCCAACCATTACTCTGTTGCAAATTCATGGTCTGGTTCATTTTTCCTTTTTTGATCTCTCTCTCTCTCTCTCTCTCTCTCTCTCTCTCTCTCTCTCTCTCTCTCTTTCTCTCTCTCTCTCCTTCTCTTACACACACACACACACACACACACACACACACACACACACCTCCTATACATGTAGATATATATGATTTGGTCTTTATATTTCTATAGTAAATCTATTTGGTATATATTATCTTCCATCATCCTCAGTTATAAGATTTATATGTCAGATCAAAATTATTATCTTTATCTGGTCTTTTTCTTAGATATGATGAAAATTTTAAACTATTTGTTAATATGCAACAACCAAAAAGTTATAGTTTTTATAATACCAAAATATATTCACATCTACTAGACTGAAAAAAATCTCAATAATTTTAGACACATCTTATTTTTTCTGAGAAATATTGACATGCTACAATTTTCATTTATATGCCTTTATTTTTATTTATTTTACAGTAGGAGCACAGGCTCATATAACTGATTTATATTGTATCTTCTATGTTGCTCCTCTGAGCATTTATGTATTTAATAAATCATGCTTATTTTCAGCTATGTTGTAGGTCTTTTTAAATCTAGTGCATTCTATAAATCTAATCAGTATTAGAAACATGGAATGTTTGCAATTGTGTATATCTCTCCACATTTTGAACTGTGATCTCCTTGACACCAAAAATTAGACTTCGTATATGTATGTTTCTCTCAAGCCTGATCTCATATATGATGCTACCAGTTTGGTTTATTGTTGTGGGTTTTTTTTGTTTGTTTGTTTTTATAAAATTAACTTATCAACTTCTGGAGTCAAAATTTCACAAAAATCTAGAACAGTATTGTTCTTTTGACTTTAAGTTTACATGATAAAAGTATCTTAGAGAACTCATTGGAAATTTGGAAACTATCAATCTGTAATTATTGCTTATCATATCTCTCTACATTCTTATTTCAGTCCAAGCCATAATGAACATTTGATCTCAACACTTGTTTTTACTGTTAAAATTGGCTTGCTGAGTTGTCAATCCGTACAATATCTTTTTAAAGATAGGCTCAATCAATAATTTCTTTCTGACATGTAATTCTAGCATATAATCTTATTTTAGTGATATTTTATTTAATTTTCATACAAAGGCTTGCTATATAGCCCAGCCTGTCCTGGTAACTTGATTTGTTCTCCAGGATGGCCTCAAACTCATGTCAATCTTTCTTCCTAGCCTCTCAAGTACTAAGATAACACACATACATGACCAAACTTGCTGTAAAGTATAACTTTATCTTTAACTTTTTTTGTACTTTAAAAACCTTCTGTGGCAAGTTACATGATTAGGAGCCATATCTAAAGTGATCACAAGAAATTTTCTTTCATATGTTGAGAAAGAAGAGAAAAGGTAAACTGAAAGACAGTAACTGACTTAGTTTGAAATGATTTTTGTTACAGGTCTAGAACATAGAGTAATATAAAAAGATTATAATGTGTTTATTAAAAAGCAAAACACCCTGTAGTTAACTGTACTAAACTTGGACTAAAATGCCAAAATGCACTGTTATCATGACAGGCATTACCATAACTTAAAAATCTAAAAAACTGAAATATGTTTACACAGTTATAGTGCAGCCTGTTATGTGGAAAGTCTTGGAACCTAAAGTATCATTTGTTCCTTTCCTCTACTGGTCTTGTGGGGATGTAGAAAACAGCCATTTCCTCTAAGTATTCTTAAGTGAAAGGATCTTACTTCCCCCACAAGCATGGTAGAGGGTACCTTATTTAATTAATAGGGCTTTGGTAAGAAAACAAGGCATTGTATTTTCTTGTTAGATGCTACAGAGTGTGGAATGATTTCAAATGTTCAACGTCTTATTCCACTGCAAGCCTAACAGAAGAAGGTGATCACTGTGTTTTACTCCTGTTATGGGGAGGCCACCAGAGAAGATTCCTCAGACATAGTCTCTAGCCAACTGAAAGTCTTATTTTCGAGAAGGCTGGGACTACACTCAGGTTATTTGGGAACCAAGTGAATCCCTGAGTATTTAGAGGAACTGGCTTTTAACATGCTGCTATTTTGATCAGCAGTTGCAGGGGAGGTTTTGTCCAAGCAAGCGGTATAACAGAAGCTAAGATAACTGTAGGGGGAGCTTTGAACAAACAGGTAATTGAACAGAAGCCAAGACAAATTATCTAGGGCATCTTGACCTCAGGTGTACCTAGAACAGATTCGAATGATTTCCCACAGGATTTTTCATGAAAAAGATCATATTCTAGTAAAACCTAGAGTGGCCTGAGTAAGAATACAAGATGGAGGAAGCCCCAAACTCTCTTGCCCTGTCACATGACAACACTAACATGTTTTTCATATTTTTTTCTTACTAGAGAACTCCATTAACATTATCAATATATTAAGAGTGACCTAAACAAGACATTGCTCTGAAACGCTAATGTTTTGCCTGTTACTGCTCTAACTTACATTGCCACTCAATTTTTTTTTTTTGAAATAGTTTCTTGATCACTCTGAAACTGCTCTGTGTTTTCATTAGTTTGCTTCTCTGTCACACTCGGGCACAGTTATTGAGTGAGACAGAAGCAATGGCTTTTCACCACACTCAAGAAAGTCAAGAAAGTCAAGGAAATTTATTTTTTGAAGCAGCAAAAATAAATCACTTTGCTATTTGTGATCACCTCAGACTAATCTGTGATGTTCTGACAGATAATTTGGAGCAATGGCTAAAATCAGTTATCAACTACTTTCTCCTAAGGCAATCGAGAGACATACCAACGGGAAATGTGAGACTTTGATTTGACTGGTGAAATGCTATCTCCAATAACAAAATGTATTTGAGCCACATTTTCCACATGTGCAAAAATAAAGCTTAAAATATTAATGATTTAGGGAAATCTTTAAAGTAAAATATACAAAACTTTCCAGCCTATAAAATATACAAAGTTCATTCATTATTATTCTCCAGTTTTTGGTATTTTCCTGTGCATATCTAAACAAAATTTGACTTAAAATTGTAATTATTTTTAAAAGACAAATGGAAAAATGTTGGAACTATTATCCATTAATCTCCTTACAACACCTGTGAATGAAACAAATGCTAAGAGATTATTTGTCATGTAATTTATAATTAGCCAGAGATAAAAAGTCAATTCACTAACACTGTTAATTTCTTTATGCATAAAATCACAGAATATTTTGCAAAGGATATTCTTGATCATGATATATAAAGTTTTGGGGTCTAATTAAATTGCATTTTCATTAAATACATCATTCTTCTAATTTTGTAATAAAAACAAGCACATTTTAAAAGGTAGAAATTCTTGACAGTGGCAAAAACAAACTCTCTTTTAATTAACCAAAGTGTTTAAATCTGTCTGCTTCATAGCCCACATAGTTGTATAAACATGGTTCCTTATATTTACTTATATGTCATATGCATATAGTGCAGATTGAACTTTTGTTGTGAAGATTATACAAGACATAAGATAGAAAATTAGCCCATAATTAGCTTATGGCATATACAAATAATTCATAGCCATTGCTCTGATGAATTACTGAGGCAAAATGTATGAATTCATTTTGTGTGGTGTTATTTTATTTGTGCTGAAATGTGGTGATATTTTATTTGTGCTTTAATAAATAAAGCTTGCCTGGAGATCAGAGGAAAAACCATGCCATTTTAAGTAAAAACAAAAGTCATGCAATGTTAGCACATGCCTTTAATCCTATTACTTGGCAGGCAGGGATCTGTCTGGATCTCTGTGAGTTCAAGGCCACACTGGAAACAGAGCCAGGTGTGGTGGCACACGCCTTAAATTCCAACACTGGTTAACCATGGAGGTCTGGAGGTACAGACATACAGGAAGTAACAGAGCTGGGCAGGAAGAGGAAGTCATGTTGCTAGACAGAGAAAGCAAATCAGATGGCAGAACAGCAAGGCATATGGCATGTGTAGACAGGAAGCATCTCGCATTTGGAAGCTGAGGTATCCATGAAGTGAGGTAAGCTTGTGGCTGTTCCTATTCCTCTGATCTCTCTCAGGCTTTAACCCCTATATCTGGCTCCATGCTTTTATTTAAAAAGATCATTTAGTAATTAATCTACATTCTTGTTCTCTATATATTCCCCATGCCTTACTTTCTTTTGTTATATATTTCATTTAATATATAGTAAGATGACTGCAATATCAGCTGAGTTTCTTATTCTGGAATCTGTTCCATATACGCAATCTCATTTATTTTTATTTGTTAGACTAATAATTCTCTCTCAATGAGGCTCTATCCTATGAAGCCTTCACAGAAGTAGGGAAAAGACGAAAAGAGAGAGTTAAAGAGAGAGGAGGAGCCACTGCTAACATCAAGTCTCAGAGGGTTCTAATTTTTAGGGAATACTAAGATTGTTTACGTCCATTTGTAAGAAAATGCTTCCATAAAAGGGTAACATTTAGATGAAGTGTGCTTGACTAGAAGTTGTGACAGACAGGAAGCTGGGCAAAGATTTGAAACAATAAATGAAAGCCACTGTCACAGCCTCCACTAAAAACAGATGCGATGACTATGGATAGGATGACATGTTGTTATTGGTATTTTACTCCTTTTGGGGGGCCTGCCATCCAGGTCCCAAACAAATCACATTTGGAGGCACTGTGGCAGGCATTTTTACTTAGTTTTTTGTTCCTACTTAACATGCTATTTGCTCAAGGGCTGAGTGACAGGCAGAAACTGTTCTGCCAAAACTCTTAAAGGAGCCATGTAATCTTTGTGGTGTTCAGCTTTCTCAGGCTCTGCATAGAAATATGAGCCCCAGATTGGATGCCAATGTGTTTTTATTGGTATTTTACCCTTTTTGAGGGGCCTGCCTTCCAGGTCCCAAACAAATCACATTTGGAGGCTTTTTCTTACTTATGAAAGTCCAGGCTTAGCTTGCCTTAGTTTCTTGTCAGATTTTCTTAACTTAAATCTTCCCATCTACCTTTTCGCTCTGGAATTTTTCCATTCTCTTACTTCTGTAAATCTTATTCTTACTTCATGTCTAGTTGTGTAGCTGGGTGGCTGGCCCTTGAAGTCCCTCTCCTTCTCTGGCTCCTTGCTCTCCCTCCCAATTTTCTCTTTGTATATATACTCTCTGCCTGTCAGCCCTGCTTATCCCTTCTCGTGCCTTGCTATAGGCCAGTTCTTTATTAGACCATCAGGTGTTTTAGACAGGCAAAGTAACACAGTTTCACAGAGTTAAACAAATACAATATAAACAAAAGTAACACACCTTAAAATAATATTATACTACATTGACCTCATCAGAAGACTAGACACCCAGAGTACAGTGACAGAGACAGGGAATGAGAAGACAGGATTCTAGAGGGTTGAAGACACCAGGTTATTCAGGGCTTCATAAATCAGGCTCAACACTTGGAAATTTTGAGAAGTCACTGGAAAAGGTTAAAGCAGAAGAGAAATGAGATCTGATTTCCATTTTAAATAGATCACCACAACAGCTATTTTGACAACTCTTTCTAAGAGGACAAGATTGGAAACTGGGATGAGTTTCAAACTCTTGTACTAGTCCAGGTAAATGTGGTGATGATAATTTGGTTGGAGCTAGCAAACAATTGCATTTGTAATTTTGAATGTTCAATATGTTAGATCAGCACAGGTCTGGAATGTATGCCTTTTCTCACTCACCCTAAAAGATTTTATGGATATTGTTCCTGACATCCAATGCCCAGCATAATACAAAATTAGTCATCCACTGATTAGTTCTTGGACCAAAATTTGTCCTGACTAAATATGTAAGATACTCCATCAAGGAAAAAAAATACTACCTTGTGATTTACAAGAAAGTTTCCACAGTTGTTTGTTCTACCAAAACATCCTATTAATAAACTAAATAATAATGTTTTTTCTTGTTTTGTTATTATTAAAATAAATATGATCGTTGTTCAGTCTGAAGGAAACTGCTTCCTCAAACTCAACAGGCAGGGCATATATCCAGAGATGACAATCTTGGCCCACCTCAAGTAGGACTAAGGAGGGTTTCTGGCTGTTAGGTAAAAGCCTGGCACTCCTCAGAAACTTATGGAACTGGTTTCCATCCGCCAAAAGAGTAGTTTATTTCCCTTGCCTCTGGCAGAAGGGACACATGGCTCTCCATTGATTTATAGCGTTTGCATATCAAAGCCTTGGCTGGCCTCCAGGCTCCCACAGTTTCTATTCACAAGTTTTAAGTTATATACTCCAAAGACCCAATACTAGCATCCTGGCCCTTCTCATCCCCCAGGTTTCCCTCCTCCCTGGTATCCTTGGCAAGGTTTTTCTACCTGCCCCTGCTATCTCTTGCTAACATGCTATCTCTAATACTGTCTGCCACTCTCTCAGTTTCCCTTGTCCTGCCCATGTCCATCTTTTTTTTTAATCTTCCCTGCTCGGTCCTCCTCCATTTGCTTCTAGATATTTTCACTCTCTTATGCGCCGTAAAACCTCTCTAATGAAGTCAGCATTCCATCAGTTTCTTGATGGCGCCTTCTTTATATAATGATCTTTTTCATTGTCATGCTTAGGATAAAATAGAAAAACAAAACAAAAAAGGCTGACTTTACCACTTTAATTTCTTACCCATAAAATAAAATAAAACAATCTTATAAGAACTGTTGGGAAAGAGCAGACTGATACCTGGATTGATTTTTCTCTTTCTATCTTTCTTTTTCCAGCTCACTTTTCAGATAAGAATGTCTCTGCCAGTTTCTTATTTGTGAAAGATTTAATGATGAAATTTGAAAAGGAGCATGGTATTTGCAATATCCTGTGACCTGATTCAAAATGTAGATTTTATGTATTCTCAGTAATTAATAGTTTTTCCCATTTTTCTATTTTCTAGGAAACTAGGAAGCATAAGTATTTTATTTTATGCACAAAAGAAAAGCAAGAGAAGATAGTAATGTGCCTCCTTTCTTAATAAATAAGTTATTTAGCACAAAACTTGCTGCAGAATACAAAAAACTTGGATAAATTCTATTCACTTACATATCTTTATTGCAATGTGAACAGTTTTTTATATAAGATTCAAGCAAAACGTATTTTCTGTGCCTAATAAAACAACATTAAACTAAGGAGATAATGCTAAACAGAATATCCTGTAATTTGTCTTTCATCACTGAAACGGTATCTCCCCTAAACACTAAAGCTACTCTTCTCTCATTCTTGGAAATCATTGTCCTATTCTCCATCAATGAGTTTAATTATGCAGAATGACATTTCATTGAATATAGTTGTGTCTATGTTGTCACAAGAGGCAGCACTTTATCAGGACAAACAATATTTCATATAAATATACACACATAATGTTGATGTACTTTCCATCTCATTTTTTTTTTTACTTTCCATCTCTTGGCTATTATAAATAGTATTAAAATGAGTGGAGAAGTGTGCATTCTTTTCAAAATATTTTCATCCACTTCTTTTGAATTATACCCAGGAATAGGACTGCAGGCACATGTGTTAGTCTTGCACTTACTTCTTGGTGTCTCCATTATTTTATGGAGCATCTTCCTCATACTAATGTGTAAAATTTTCAATTCATTTTTATTCTTTGGAAGCAAAGCTTCTCTTCCCTGACCTGTATCCTAAGGCAGTTTATTTCAGCCTGTTTTCTGTTATTATAATGTAGTTATTTATGAGCTTCACTTTTTTCACTTTTACTTTTTTAGTTATTTCTTTTACTTTTTGTGATTATAATACACTTATATCATCTCTACTTTATTTTCCTTTCTACAGCCAAATTTATATACTCTTCCTTGCTATTTTTGAATTCAGTCTCTTTTTTCAAGTGTGTGTATGTGTGTGTGTGTGTGTGTGTGTGTGTGTGTGTGTGTATGTTTGTGCATATGTTTGTTCCTGAATACATAAATACAACTGGCCCAGTCTGCATAATGATAGTTTTATGTATGCTTTTGGGGCTAACCATATGGTATATAGGCAATCATTGTACTCTTCTCTGGAGACACCATTTCCCCTGCTTGCCTGTGATTTTTTTTGTATAGTGCTGAGGCCTCCTGTCTATTGCTACTGCCCTTGTTCAGTTCATGTTTAGGCCATAATGTTGTTGAGGCTTCATATGTTAAGCTTCTGAAATCCTCATGATACTGTCTCATAACAAACTCTCCAATTTTCTGTCTCTCACAATCTTTCTAGTCTAACTTCTAAAATTTTCTCTGACCTTACTATCAGGGTTGTGTCCTACATGAATCCATTGGGACTGGGCTCCACAACTCTGCATTTTGATTGATTTGGTTTTCTGTAGTGGTTTCTGTTATGAAGAGATGTTTCCTTGATGAGGAATAAAGATTACACTTGCCTGTGGGTAGAAGGACAGATATTTAAAATGTAGATAGGGATTATGTCAGATTAGTAAATGGCAGTCCTTTTTTTCTGCAGAATCTCTGAATTCACTAGCCCAGTATAGTTGGTCAAGCCTCTAATATCAGACATGATTTCCTTCATGTCCTGAGGGTCTGAGGTCCAACTAGAGAGCTTCAAGTTGTGCATGCTACTCCTGCATAGTGGCTTCTGGTGCCCTGAAAGCTAGTCCTCAGAGTGGAGGCTTCCAGATCAGTTACAGCTTAAGGGACTCTGAGCCCCATGTCTGAAGTGCATAGTGTCTTCAACAATGAGTACTTAACTCCCACCTCTGAGGGGGCAAACAAGTGCAACAGCAAAAGCCTGTCATGTTTTGGGAGGCTGAGAAAGAAACTAGGGAAACAACACTCTTCAATATAGCTACAAATAATATAAAGTATCCTGGTATAACTCTAACCAAGCAACTGAAAGACCTGTATGACAAGAATTTTAAATCTTTGAAGAAGGAAATTGGAGAGGATATCAGAAGATGGAAAGATCTCCCATGCTCATAGATTTGTAGGATAAACGTAGTAAAAATGTCCATCATACCAAAAGCAATCTACAGATTCAAAGCAATCCCCATTAAAATTCCAGCACAATTCTTTACAAACCTCAAGAGCGCATTATTCAACTTGGGTTTTGGTATGGAAAAACAAAAACCCAGGACAACTAAAACCATCCAGAACAGTAAAAGAACATCTGGAGGTATCACCATCAGAGATTTCAAGCTCTACTACAGGGATCTAGTAACAAAAACTACATGGTATTGGCATAACAATAGACAAGTAGATCAATAGAAATGAATTGAAAACCCAGACATAAATCCACACATCTATGGATATCTGATTTTGGAAAAAATGGGGCCAAAATTATACAATGGTAAAAATAAGGCATCTTTAACAAATGGTGCTAGCCTCACTGGATGTCGACATGTAGAAGAATGCAAATAAATCCATGTCTATCATCATGCACAAAACTCAAGTCTAAGTAAATCCAGATTCATTGAATCTGATAAAAGGGAAAATGGGGAACAGCCTTGAATGCACTGGCACAGGGGACAACTTCCTTAATACAATACCAATAACCCAAACAGTATGATAGACAATTAATAATTTGGACCTCCTGAAAATGAAAAACTTCTGTAAGGCAAAAGATGTCATTGACAGAAAAAAATGGCAGCTGACAAAATAGAAAAAGTTTTTCACTAACCCCACATCTGACAGAGGGCTGATTTCCAAAATATGTAAAGAACTCAAGAAACTAGATGTAAAAATACCATACAATTGAATTTAAAAAAAAAAAAGGGCTACAGACCTAAATAGAGAATTCCCAACAAGGAATTTTAAATGGCAGAAAAGCATTTAAAGAAATATTCAATATTCTTAGCCATCAGGAAAATGTAAATCAAAGTGACTCTGAGATTTCACCTTACACCTGTCAGAATGGCTAAGATCAAAAACAGAAAAAACAGTTCATGCTAGAAAGGATGTGGAACAAGGGGAACACTCCTCCATTGCTGGTGGGAGTACAAACCTGTATATATACTTTGGAAATTAATATGGTGGTTTCTCAGAAAACTGGAAATTGATCTACCTTAATACCCAGCCATATAATTCTTGGGCAAATACCCAGAGGATGTTCAATCATGCTGCAAGGACCATTGCTCAACTATGTTCATAGCAGCTTTATTTGTAATAGCCAGAACCTGTAAACAATTTAGATGTTCCTCAAGTGAAGACTGGCTAAATAAAACGTGGTATATTTACACAATGGAGTATTACTCAGCTGTTAAAAACAAATGACAAAGTGAAACATGAAGGCAGCCGTAGGAAGACCACCATGATATGTACTCACTTAAAAGTGGATATTAGCTATGATGTAAAGGATAACTATGCTACAATCCACAGACCCAGAGAGGTTAAGTAACAAGGTGAGCTAAAAGGGGGCATTCAGAGTACCCTGGGAAGGGCAAATAGAAGAGACTTTGTGGGTAGGCTGGAGGCAGGTGGGGAAGGGAACATGAGTTATTGGGTGTGGGTGGGTGATAAGGAGAACACTGAAAAAGATGACTGGAAAGGTGGTCATTCCAGAGTCAGGTAGAAACCTGGTATAAGGGAAGCTCCCAGGAATCTACAAGGATAACCCCAGCTAAGACTCCCAGCAAAAGGGGATGCTTAGCCTGAACTGGCCACCTCCTATGACTAGACATGTGTCAATGCAGCAATTGAAACTGAAACCCAGTCACATAACCATCAATTTACAGTCTGGCTGGCTTATGTGATGTGCTAGGGTAAGGGTGACACAGAGATTGTGAGGATGTCCAGCCAATGACTGGTACATCCTGAGACACTTATGCCATGAGAATGAGCCCGCCCCTGACACTACCTAGTATGCCAGCACCCAAAGGTGGATGGTCCAGAGACCTAGGATAGAACCAAACACAAATGGAGAAAAAAAAGTATCAACATAATGATGCCTAATGATATTCTGTTATGCTCATAGACTGGTGTCTAGCCCAATAGTCATCAGAGAGGTTTCATCCAGGAACTGGTGGATACAAATGTAGAGATCCACAGTCAAACATTAGCCTGTTCTCCAGTAATCCTGCTGAAGAGAGGGAGGAAGCACTGTAGTAGCCATAGGGGTCAAGGACACCATAAGAAAACTAACAGAATTGACTAACCTGGACTCATAGGCTCTCATAAAGACTGAAATGTTACAGTGGTGTAGCTTGGTCCTATTGTGAGACTCCTAACAGTGGGTGCAGAGGCTGCCTCTGACTCTTCTACTAGCTTTTGTGACCCTATTCCTCATTCCTGGCTTACCTTGTCCAGCTTTAAAACAAGGCGAGGTGCTTAGTCTTACTACAACTTGATATGCCATGGTTTGTTTACATCCATGGGAAGCCTGCCTTTTTCTGAATAAAAATGGGGGTGGTGTAAGTGGAGGAGGGGGAAGGAACTGAGACAAGAGGATGGAGGGGAAGCTGAGGTAAGAATGCAAAATAAATAAAAATAAGTAAATAAATACATGGCATCATGAAACTTACAGGCAAATGGATGAAACCGGGTAAAATCATCCTTAGTGAGGTATCCCCGACCCAGAAAGACAAATTTTGTATGTATTGGCTTATATGTGGATATTAGGTGTTAAGTCAATGTTAATCAAGGTACAATCCATAGAACCACAGAAGACTGATATGTAATAGACTAAGAGACTAGAGTGTATAGATATACCTTGTTAGTAAAGGGAAATAAAATGATAGTCATGGATGGATGGGGTGCTGTAATTTGAGGATCTAGTGAGACAGGGAGTGGAGAGGGCATTAAGGGAGGGAATATGGGTAGAGACAGCTAAAATTAAGGACCATTTGAAGGGTAGTATGGAAGCCTAATACAGTAGAAACTCCCTAAAACATGCACATATAAAGGTGATCCAAATGAAATTGCCAAGTAATGGAGGATACCGATTTCCAACTGTCTATCTTTTGTAAGTAGTACTGAGATTAAGTTATATCTAATTGAGTTGTTGGTGAAAAAGTACCCATGTGAAACTCCAAACAATCCAGGCTGTTGTGAGACTATAGTTTGCCCTTTAAAACGTGACAGCAAGTTCCCAAGACAACATTCACACAACTAATTAAACATGGAAAGTGGAGCTGTGTCTACATGGAGCCTTCTCCTCTACATGTTAACGTCTTTAATACAAGACTGTACTCTGCATTCTACCAAATTACAAAACAGCAATACTAAGTCAGCTAAAACACCTTAGGTCTACAGTGGTGTCCTGCCTGTAGGCTATACTAGGGAAATGATGACACAAGACTTCTGAGAGTAACCAATCTATGTTTGATTTGACTCAAGACCCACTTCATGAGATTAAATCCATATCAGACTGAGAATAGATAGCCCAGGGGCCTTGGACAAATCTAAATAGTTTTAGTCTAAAAAAAAAATAGGCAATAAATTGACTCCTAATGATATTCTGCTATACTCATAGTTAATGTCTTGATCAGCTGTAATCAGAGAAGCTTCCTATTTCAGAAGAAGGCAACAAGTTCATAGATACACATCCAGATATTATGCCAAGAGTGAGGGACCTTGAGAAACTCAACCATAAATGGGGAAATCCCTCTGTTTAGAGCTCAGGGGACCCAGAGGAAACAGAAAGATCCAGAAGGGACAGAGAACACCAATAAAACAAGACTCTCTTAATCAACATGATCAAAGTGCATGTGAACTCACAGAGACTGAATTAGCAAGAGGGCCTGTAAAATTCTGAGCCAGGTCTTCTGCATATATATTATGGCTTTCACTTTAGTGATTTTTATGGGATTCCTGAGTGTGCAAATGAGTGTTTCTTTGATTCTTGTGCCTTTTCATAGGTTTTTTTCCTTTTATTGGTTTGTCCTGTCTGCATTTTATGTCATAGTTTTGTATTATCTTATTATATTTTATTATTATCTCTTAGAAACATATTTTTTTCTAATGAGAGACAGAAAGAGGGTGGATTCAGAAGAGAGGGGAGGTGGGGAGGACCTGGGAGAAGTAGCAGGAGAGAAAAACCATAATCAGGATATATTATGTGAGAAAAGGGTCTATTTTCATATAAAAGAAAAACAAATAATAAATTAATGAAAAAATATTACTGATACCTGTTTCCTGCTGAAGTTTCTTATGGGATTTAATAGAAAATCTATTTTTTGAGAGCATATTCTGCCCTTAACAAAAATGCTGTGATTGATTGGATGGAGTGTTCTGTGATTTATGGGATGTTATAGTTGGTCTATGGTCTTTTTTTCTTTATTGTTTGAATGCTTGACTACCTTTCTGTATTATTTATCTGTTTTTAAAATGAGCTACTGGTATTGAAATTTTCTTAAATTTTTATACTATTTTTCCCTCCAGGTCTGTTGCTTTTTCCTTAGTATATTTACCCAGTGGAATATTATATACATATTTATTTGTAATTGCTAGAAATCAATTATTTTATAGTGCTATTTATTTATAAGTATGCCCTTTGATTTTGAGAGAGTCATTTACTTAATATCTGTTTGGTGTGCTATGTGTTCTTTTCCCCATGACTGCTTGATTATGCTCTAAGTTTGTGGAGAATATTTTACCCATTTCCTTTTAGCTATGTGTGCCATAAGCAGTATAATTTTGGATCTGTTTATTTTTTAAAGTATATTTAACCATATTATAGCTTAATTGAGAAATTTAATCACTATATGTTTAACATTAATATTGAGAATGAAAGACTATTATTGTTTCATGTTTCGTTTTATTTTCATCTTTGGACGCACATGAACACCAGCATACATACCTCAGTGAACATTAGAAGATAGAATGTCCACCTTTGTCTTCTTGTGTGTTCTCAGGCACAGTGACTTCCTTGTTGCTCCATATGCCAGCTTAGCTGCCCTGTGTGCTCCTGTAAATTTTCTTCCCTCAGCCTCCCATTTCAAGCTAAGAGAGCTGGGATTTCAGCCTTTGCAGCTGGGGTTATCCTAGAGGAGCATTTTGTGGGTTCTGGGATCTGGACTCTAGTCCCCATTTTGCACAAGTGCTTTATCCACAGTACCATCTGTCATCCCTGTCCTGTCTTTCTTCCTGATCGCCGTTTCCTTTTCTACTCTCTTCCATGTGATGCCATACACTCAATTCAGTCTGAAGTGTATGTTTCTTTAAAAACAAAGGTCATACCTGTTGCTCTTGTGTAGGCTTCCCATTTATCTCTTTCATTATACTTTGTTGAGTGCTAATTTCATGGAAAATTCTGTGCTTCTGACACATCTCCTTTTGAACTAATATTTTTACAATAGCATTGGTTTCATTCCTGTATTCTCTTCCCTTATTGTAAAAAAGCTAACAAACCTGTTTTAGTATCCAATCTTCCAAGCTAGTAATTCCTCTGAATTTATTTACTCTCCTCTAATATAAATATTTAATATTTTGCTACTGTTATCTGAACATGAACAAAAAATATCATAGCTTTAATTTAGACAACAGAGTCTCAAAATATTCGGAAGAAGGAACAGTTTTAGATCAGGAATTAAGTATTTTCATTTTATAGCTTTATTTGTAAAATGAAAATATTAATTAAATTATTACTATTTTTATCTAATATTTAAAAACCTCATACAATCCATTTCAGAGTAATGTTTATACCAGAAGCAAAAGCTTTATTAAGAAAATCTCCTGAATCATTGCTTAATGAAATGAATGTACTTTCAAATTGTTTTGTATACATCTAATAAAGCCATCATAGAAAAGTGAAGCTCCAGGTAGAAATAAATCAATTAATCCGTTAATATAAATAATGCCTGGAATGTTAAATACACATAGATATAGTGTCATTTCTACAAAATTGGCACTAACTCATCTCTAAGTCAGTGTTGTTCAGAACAGCAAGCACACGTCCAGTGGGTAATAAATTCTGTTATGTTGAATCCCTAGCTTTTATTCCCGAGGACAATTTAATCCTCAGTTTATAAGTTATAAATATTAGAAATCCATGAGGCATTCATTTCAGGTTTAGCTTTTTCAACCTGGCTAAAGACCACCTAGCAAATCCATTTAATTTTCCAATTGAAAACTTTATTTGAAAGCAATTTTATTAGCTTCTTGCTCATCCACGACAGTACTTGACTTGGTAGAATAAATTTCAGTGATCTGAAATTGAACTCAAGTAGCTCACACAACATTCCAAATACGCCCTGAAGGTAACTTATAAAAATAAGGAACACACGATAGTGAAGCCAGGCCTTAAATGACTTTATAAGCTCTGTTGATGAGGTTTTCTTTACTGCCCTCTCATATCCCCATTATGTGAGCTATCCTGACATAGGTATGTTTACCCAAGTCCCTGAAAACGATGAGTTGTGTATATATTATGGATTATATAATTTATGCCAATTAGATAGATAGATAGATAGATAGATAGACAGACAGACAGACAGACAGACAGACAGATAGATAGATAGATTCAATGATCCTAAGCGATTTCTTCCATTTCCTTCAGTTTCTGTACAAGCAAAACTAGAGCAAACATAGCAAATTCATGATTTCTGGTGTGTTCTGTTTGCTTAAGAAGATATTGACTGAACAATACTGTATGTCAGCAGTTTCTGAAGGAGAGCTGACTTTATTGGTACATAATTTAAAGTAGAATACGAAATGAGGTGCCTAGATATTCTCTCTGTCTCGATGATTTTCTTTTCTTGTAGAAGATTTTCATCTTTCTTTCCTGCTCCATATTTCATTTCCTACTCAGTACAGGTATCACATGCATGAATTTTGTTCAAAATAATTGTTGAATTAATAAAAACCTAAATGTAAGTAATTAGGTACCCATGTTACACTATATTTTATGCAGAGAGTCTGAGAAAACAGAAAAAAAATCCTGCACTAATGAGAGAGAGGATCCATGTGGTTTACCTATTTAGCATAGAAAACAACAGAATCTGTGGCAAGAAGAAAATCTTTGGATAATGAACATGATTAATAATGATTATCTGTTTGTGTCTGTAGTTGTTGAACAGGCTTGCAAACATGAATGTTTCCATCTGGAATCTGTACTTCCTAGGTTCTAATTGTGTCTTCTTGACCACATCTCTCAAATTATTGGGGAGCACAGAGCATCTGGGCCCAAGAAGTCTTTTGTCCCTTTGAGCTGTTGCAGTCCCTATATTCTCATATGCTATCTTTCTAATTAAACTCCTTGATGCTAATTAAAACTGAGAATAGAACAAATGCTACAAGATGAATCCAAGCTCCCTTCTGTTAAACTTAGTGAGCTATGCAGTCCTGGGCTTTTGAATGTTTCCCCTAATTAGCATTTCATTGACACTCTCACCCAGTCATGTGTACATAATCATCAGCTCCATAAAAATGATTCCAGATCATAGATCATGAAATACCTGTCTATAATCATGAAACTTTTTTTCTTCAGTGCTGCAGTATCCTGAAAAGCTGTGGCTTGGCAGATGGCGTGATGCGGAGTGTAATTTGGCATGCTATGTCTATCAGCCTGTGGTAACCCTTAGGCATCTTATCTCCACAGGAAACAATGATGATGGCCAGGACAACATGTGGTGACCCATGGGAACATAATCACGTTAACTCCAGACTCTTGCCAAAACAACACGTGCCCTTATTATTAGCATTTTCTAGGAAACCGGCATCTACTGAACAGACATTTGTTGGACTGTGTTAGATTGTTTCTGGTTGCTTTGTTCTTTCTTCCGTTAGATTTAGCAGAGAATATGCTGTGGTGGTGTGAAATTGGAGGCCTGTCAATTGATTGGCCTCACCTCTGCTGCATGCATGAATGACTTAAACTCATATTTCCAGTTTTTCTTTTTTTCTCATGCAATTAGAAGTCTGGGTTTTCCTTAATATTTTCTATCACCATGCTATAGTATCATATTACTTCAGAGATACAGATTATGGATAAGATAGACTTGCAGGCTTATCTTTCAAGCAAAAAATAACAGACGCATGAAGTAGAAATAGAGATGTATGAATCTGAATGTCTTGGATATGAATCATTAAGTACTATTTTTCCTTTTCTATTTTTCCTTTCTATTTAAAGGTCTCCATACATTATTTTATATTTTAATCTTTAGCTTATTAAATGTGGAATTTTATGTTAGATTTTTCCAGTGGAGAAAACACCAATGTTAAATACAATATTAGGCTTAAGTATACATCATAATTTACTTGTAAAATGCTTTCAAGTCACCTAAAACTTCTTAGCGATGAAGCAAATTCAGAGTCCTTTATTTTATCTATCACTTTTAAAAAAAAAAAAAAACATGAGACAAGATAGGATATGTGAAATGATTTTTATTCCTTGTGTTGTTATTTATCTAACCAATGGAAAAATGAAAATGATTTTCCTAACTCAAATGAAACTTGCTATTCTTAATCTCATAAATGAAGGGAGTAGTTCTAATTCCTGAGGCCTCATAGTGAGGATAAAGCCGTACAGTACATGACACTTTACAGAATTTGAGCCTCCGGCCTTTATTAAGTTTGACAAGGGGGGATGATATCTCCCTCGGGTTTGAATTTGCTTCTCCATGATATAAGTGATGGTGATCATTTTCACAACTAGTCTGGGTCTTAACATTATCTTTGATGAATATTTACTCAGTTCCTTTGCTCATTTATTTTTTTTATTTTTTAAACATAATAAAATATATTCTAATCATGGTTTCTCCTCCCATAAGTCCTTCCAGATCCCCCCCACTTACATCACTCAACTCAATTCCATGACTTCGTTCTCTGTCTTTTTAGAAAATGGGCAAAAACAAACCAATGAACCATAATTTAAAAAGTACTATACATAAAACACACACAGATATAGAAACTCTGTAGTACGAATCTTAAAAAGTTCTTATTAATAAGATCAAACCCGGACCAGGTATTGGGGTGAATTCTGGAGGATCAGAGAGACAGAACAAGCCACAACTAACCTCACCTGGCCAACTTCTCAGCTGGTCTTGTTTCCTCAGACTGGATGCTTCTGTGTCCTCATACCAATGGCTCTCAGCTGAACTGCTGCTAGAAGCCTGAACACTTAACCAGGCCAAATGCTTAACCAGCCAAATGCTTCTAGTTTCTGGTCCTCACACCCATATACGTTTCTGCTTTCTACTACCACTCCCTGGGATTAAAGGCTTGCTTTCTGGGATTAAAGGCGTGATGAGTCACCATGCCTGTCTGTATCCTTGAACACATGGATTTCTGCCTCTGAAATGCTAGAATTAAAGGTATGTGCTACCACTGCCTATCCTTTATGTTTAATATTGTGGTGGTTCTGTCTCTGACCCCAAATAAATTTATAAATTGATTAGCATACACAATATTTCGGGGATCACAATACCACAAAACTCTCTCTCTCTCTCTCTCTCTCTCTCTCTCTCTCTCTCTCTCACACACACACACACATACACGCACACACACACAAACACAAACACACACACACAACCATAAAGTACAAAATCATAAACCATATATACAAGCAAAAGGCCATTAAAATAAATAAGAAAATACCCAATCTAAGCAATATGTAACAAAATGTCTATAAAAATATCATTTAGTTAATTTTGTATTGGTCATCTGCTGTTGGGTGTGGGGTCTACCCTTAAATGTGGCTAATATGCCACATTTAAGGGTAGACCCTTATAGTGAGACTATATTGAACAGAACTAATTTTTCTCTTGCAATGAATATCAACTGGAGACAACTTCTTGGATAAAGATGGAAGCCTCTGTCCACTGATACCCTCTCACGTATCACGGGTTGATACGTGAGACTTGAACACGGCTAGACCTCGTGCATGCTACCGTCTTATCATTAAGTTTATATATACCTTAGTCTTATATGTCTGTAATACTCTATTTCTTTGGAGTTATCCATCCATCTGGCTCCTGCAGTGTTCTCTCCTTTTCCATACAGCTCCCTGAGCCCTGAGGAAAGGGCTTGAGTAAGAATCCCATTTTATCTGGGTGGTGGTGGCACATGCCTTTAATCCCAGCACTTGGGAGGCAGAGGCAGAGGCAGAGGCAGAGGCAGATCAATCTCTGTGAGTTCAAGGCCAGCCTGGGCTACAGAGCAAGGTCCAGGATTGGCTCCAAAGCTACTCAGAGAAGCCCTGTCTCAAACAAACAAAAGAATTCCATTTCAGACTGAGTGCTCCAAAATCACTTAGTCACAGCATGAGCATCAGCTACAAGAGGAAATTTCTCTGACAATTGCTCTGATAATGACAATCTAAATGGTATAGAAAAATGCCATTGGAGTCTTTTGTTTTGTTTTTCAAGACAAGGTTTCTCTGTGTAGCTTTGTGCCTTTCCTGGGACTCACTTGGTAGCACAGGCTGGCCTCGTACTCACAGAGATCCGCCTGGCTCTGCCTCCTGAGTGCTGGAATTAAAGGCATGCGCCACCACTGCCTGGTTGCTATGGCTTTTAGCAGAACAATAATATTTATTTTTCCCCTAGGTTCATGGCATATCTAATCTCCTGTCTTGGCCACCTCAGCAATGTCTTGCATGCATTCCATCTCATGGAGTGGGCCTTAAATCCAATAAGAGTAGAGTTAGTTACTCATGCAATGTTTGTGTCACTATTGGACTAGCATATCAGGCATATCATAGCATAGCAGGTCACTGTACTATACTACAGGATTCATAGCTGGGTTGGTGGTTACTTTCTCCTCTAGTAGCATGCAGAGTACCTTTCTGTACTATGAACACTAGTCAGTAGATGTGAAGGCTCTAGTTAGGCACCAGATTAACTTCATTGTATATAATAATATATATAAGTGTTGTCTTTGGCAATAGATTCTTACCATCAGTTTGTGGAGAGCAACCAATAACCTTAGCAATAGCTCAAGACTTTTTGTGTTTCCACTGGGACCTTTCAGCCAACAATTCAATTAGCTGTAATCTATTCTTGCCAATAGATATTCTGTTTAGTGATGCAATATGTAGAGTTGGGGCCTTTTCCTCTGAGTTATTTTGTTAGTCCATTTAGATTTTTTTGTATGTGTATATATATTTAAGAAACATGTACAGTAGTAAGTTTTCATATGACCACTCAAATGATCCTTATTATTAGTTGTCCTTCCCTATATTTCCTCCCTTACCACTTAGTCATTTAATTCTCCTTGCACAATCTACCCTATTTCTCCATTATTTATTTACCCTTCCTTAGAAGATTGTCCCGCTCCACTAGTAACTTGCTCTATACTAGCCTCTGTTTTTATGGAGATTAATGCATGCCCTTCAAAGACTTAAAAGCTAACATCCACATATAGGAGAAAATATGCAGTATTTGTCTTTTGGGCTCTGAATTGCTTCACATAAGCTGATTATTTTTCTTATTCTATCCATTTATCTTAAATTTTATAATTTTCTTTGTTTGACAGCTGAATAATATTCCATTGTACAAATATACCACATTTTAATAATCTATTCATACACTGGTGACTATTATGGCTGTTTCCAATTGTTAGCTATTATGAACAAAGAATGAACATAGAAGGTAAAGTATCTCTCTAGTAGGATGTAGAATCCTTTGAATATATGCCCAGAGTGGTATAGCTGAATCTTCTGGTGTCTGTATTCCCAGCTTCCTGAGGAACTGACATTTTTTTTCCATAGTACTCATTTATCAACTGGGTTATTTGGTTTTTTTGTAGCCATTTAAATTATTTAATATCATTATACATCAATGATGCAAAATCATTTCTGAAAGTAGAGTTTGAATTAATCCTAATTGTACTCTTTTGCTTCCATTTTCCATTATGGAGGTAGTATCTGGAAGATCATTGCCCAGAGTAACTTTAAAGACATTTATATTTCATTCCCAAAGTTATGTTTTAATTTGGAAAAGATTAAAATCTTATTTTCTATTTCTGTATGTAGTTGTCAATGTTCTCAACATCATTTATTGGAAACATAATCTTTGTTAGACTTAAGTATGTAGATTTATTTGTAGCCTTTGTATTTTTTATTACTTTATGTATCTGTTTTTAATGCAGGCACCATGCCACTTTTAATTCCCAAGGCTTCGTATTATGAATATAGATCATGTATTGGTATATTTCTGGTTTTGATATATCTGAAAATTGATCTTCTATTTATGGTTCCATACAATTTATATAGGATTGATTTTATATATCATTTTTAAAAAGTAACTAGAAATTTGGTAGAACATGAAATTTTATTCTCTATACTGTGTAGCTAGAGTTTTCCTGCCTTGCCCACAGTCAGGACAAATCTTTGTCACCCGCCAGTCCCACAGCCGCTCAGACACAACCAAGTAAACACAGAGACTTATATTGCTTACAAACTGTATGGCCGTGGCAGGCTTCTTACTAAATTTTCTTATATCTTAAATTAATCCATTTCCATAAATCTATACCTTGCCACGTGGCTTGTGGCTTACCGGCATCTTTTCATGCTGCTTGTCAGGGTGGCGGCTGGCAGTGACTCCTTCTGCCTTCCTGTTCTTTTATTTCTCCTCTCTGTTAGTCCCGCCTATACTTCCTACCTAGCCACGGCCAATCAGTGTTTTATTTACTAACCAATCAGAACAACACATTTGCCATACAGACCATCCCCCAGCACAGCCAAGTGCAGACCATCTCAGACACCTGTACTCAGGCCTGTTGTCCTAATAATCATCTATGCGGACCTGCTGGGTAAAGCCATGAGGAACCCATGAACGGGCTCCCACAGGACATACAGAACATCCCACAGCAATATTGCTTTGAGTGGATTAGATATTTTAACAATACTAACTCTTAAAATGCATAAAAGTCAATATTTTTAAATTTATATCATTGTCTTCAATATTTTTTTCAATAACTTTTAGAAAAGAAAATTTAATCTAGTATAGCTACTGTGGAAAATGATATAGATCCTCAAAATTAGTTAATTAAATAATTAAAAACTCTACTTCTGGTTAAATATTACAAAGAAATTATATTAAAGACATTTTAGAAACAGTAGAGATGGCTCAGAAATTACAGCCATGGTTGTTATTCCAGAGAATTGAAGTTTGGTTCCCCAGTACCTATATCAAGGAGCTAGCAGTCACCTGTGAGACAAAAATGAATATAAGATAGAAATATGTGCTTGTTTTATAAAGTTTTATTTTATTTTTATGTGTGTGTGTGGTAGGGGTGTGCATGCAAGTGTCCATGTACAGACATTCATTTTATGACTCTTAGGAATTTAAAATGATCATCAGCTTAACTTAGACATGTCTCAATGTATAAGTAAATACATATTTAAAACTATCCTGTTGTACATGATAAATATGTATAATTTTATAATAAATTAATTAAATTAAATCAAACATATTACAAATTAAAAAGTAACTAAGCCTAAATAGTAAACAAGCTGAATAATTTATATAGGTATATAATACAGCTACACGATAGGAAAAGTCTGCCTTGAAAATATTTATAGAAAATTACCAGCAAATAAACATTTTATTAAATAGTGAAGAAAATAAAGCTCATAAAATCTTAAGTTAAATCATCAAATTCTATCAAAAAGCTGAGTTGAAGGAAATATAGAATTTCACTTTGCTTTGTTTTCTGTTGGTTTGCTTTCATGCAGAATTTCACTATGTTGAATGTGAAACTGGAGAGCCTTCTGTTTGAACTTAAACCTGAACTTGAACTTCCTTGTACTCCTGAGCATGAAGATTAAGAAAATTAAGAATATCTGGTTTTATTCCCCTTTGGCTCTGTGTCCCAGTGCTTTATTCTTCAGTATGTTGTGGTTGGAGGTACATTCTGGTACTTTTCCAAAGTGTAAGATGAATTGCTAAATAGTCTTATTAATAAAAAAAATAACCCAGAGCCAGATATTGGGGTGAATTTTGAAAGATCAGAGAAGCAAAACAAGCCACAACAAACCTCACCTCGACAACTCCTCATCCAATCCTGTTTCCACAAGTCCTCAGACTGAAAGCTTCCGAGTTCCTTAGTGGATCTCAGCTGAACGGCTGCTAAAAACAAAAAAACAAAAACGTAAAAGCCTCTAGTTCCTCGTCCTCACACCTTATATACTTTTCTGCTTCCTGCCATCACTTCCTGGGATTAAAGGTGTGTGTCTTTCCCAAGCAAGACATAAGATCTCAAGTACTGGAATTAAAGGTTTGTGCCACCATGCCTGATTCATTTTCCAATGTGGCCTTGAAATCACAGATCCAGATGGATTTCTGCCTTCTGAGTAATAGGATTAAAGGTGTGTGTGCCACCACTTACTAGTCTCTATGTCTATCTAGCGGCTGTTCTGTTCTCTGACCCCAGATAAGTTACTAGGGTGCACAATATATTGAGGGACACAATATCACCACAACATAGAATTATTACACACTGCCTTGAGCACAATCATCTTAGTAATACCTATGATGAGGGTTGAAAGTGTGCAGCCTGAAGTGGCTTTAGAATTGTGAGGCGGTGGCATCTTTTAACTTTTATAAACTTTATATTTGCCTTTTCTTCATGGACCATAGTGATCACCTTTTCTGAAAGCTTGAGTGGTGTAAAAGAGGTCTTTTTATGTAATCTTATATCAGTTCCCTCAGAATTTTGATCAATGGTTTTGATCATACTCACCCCCTCCCTTAGAAGTAACAAGTGAAGCCAAACATATTTGTTCAGTTGATATAGAATAATATCAAACCAGAGAGCCATGCAGCTTTAACATAATCCTGTTTTCTATATTTTTCTTCTCATTTTTAGTAGTCTCTCATTTGTTTCACATTATTTTCTTTGCTTTCTTAATCCCTGTTCTGTTTCCAATAATGTAAGAAATACAGGATAAGAAAAATTTAAGGAAAAGTGATACATTTTGCTTATTCTCCTGGAATTTTACAATCAAGGTGTCACCTTTTTGGTGGCCATCTGGCTGGCAATCCTGAGGTGATTCTGGGCATGCTTGAAAGAGAAAGGGAGACAATTCCTTGTGACATGTGTAAATTTAGAAAACTTAAAATACATTTATTCAGTTCCTTTTGTGTGCCAAGTACAGGACTTGGAGGAATGATTGTATAATTAATATTAATTGTGTGTTGTGTGTCTCACTATAGTTTCTGTGTAATTATAAGAATAAATTCTAAATACTAAAGAAGAAATTATTTTATGATTGATCCACCAACTTTACATGTTAATGTAGGCTTGAAAACTCATGATTATAACACTCTCTGTTTGCTAGTAACTTGTTTTTATTTTGTGTCTGTATTATTATTGATTTGATTATGGAAGCAGGGGGAAGCCAGGATGTCCTCTCTAAAGATCTTTTCATCAGCCAAAAGCAAATGCTTGACAAGCACTGTGTGAGGCAATACATGAACCCCAACAGATCCTAAAAGAAAAGTGAAACAGAATCATTTTGATTTATTGAAATTCATAACCCAAAGATTTAAAGGCTCAAGAACTGAAATAATGAATGACAGAATATAAACTTCCATGTAGGACAGAAAGCTGTGTCCCCTGCCAATGGTTTCTGGGTTCGTTTTGTAAGCCTGCATGCTCACACTGCTGTGAGTTACCTCACCCTCCTTTGCAATTTCAAACATAAAGTGGTATCCTAAAAAATTGAGTTAATTCAGACTTCAAGACTACAAAATACATGTTTTATCTAATCTAAAATATTCTCAATAATGAATTAGCAAGCATCCTTACAGTAATATTTAGCAACATAAATTTCCTCTCGAATGTAAATGTGTCACTATTAGATGATAAGGCAAAGATAGAAATTATTCGTGTTACTTAGATAATAAAGGTCTTAAATTCAATGACATCATTGACTTTTCCAATGCTTAGTTTTGAAATTTAAAAAAACAAAAAAAAAACGTATTTCTTATTCAGGTATTGTTTTTGTTGTTGTTTTACTTTAAATTCCGTGATCTATTCATCAAAGCTTTGTGGTCCTAGTTCTGCAGCGCCATCTTATGGAAATACTTCACACAACTGTTTAATATTGTCTGGCAGAGTGATCATTGTTCTAACAGATTTGATGCAAATAGGATCCCTGCCTATGCTTTGAAAATGGAAGCAATTAAACTGAAGCCAAGAGCAGAATTTTTTTTCCTCTTTATTGTTGCTTATCTAAATTTTCCTTATCGTAGCAACTGTATGATTTTTCAGGCAGTCAAAATTATGTACTAAGATCTGAAATTCTCACTACACACATCGAAGCTAGGATAGAAAAAGAAGAATGAAGCTGTTGAATAGGGAAATGAGACAGCAGTAAAAGATCACAGTACAGCTGGTGTTTGTTGGCAAGAGTTTCCTCTTCAAAATTTGCAGCAGTTCAAAAATGCCTCTATTATTATTGGTGCTTCTCCCTGATCATGCTCACCAGGAATGGGAAAAAAAAATGAAGTCTTTGAAACTCAGAGAAATAAACTGTGAAATTCTCCTTAGATTGCATAAATTTAGCTCTTTCTTCATTCCAAGTATTTCCGTTAACTTAACAGCATATAATACTTAAGCTCAATGTGGAGAGATATAGTTTTCATGTTTCTGTCCTCAAAAGTAGTACTGTCAAGACCCATAATCTCACAGATGGGATAATTTAGCAATCTCTCAGAAGAAATGCAATTTTGCAATGACTTCTAAACGATCTCAATCTAATTTCTGCTTTTATTTAGTTTGTTATTATGGCTATAGGATTTACTATAGAGAGAAAATCTACATGGATGCAAAATCTTCGAACATAATAGAATTTTGAACAATATTAATCAATGTAATACTAATACAGCTACAAAATGTTTACTTTAGAACTACCAAATACTGATAATTAGCTTGAGAATGTCTACAGAAATTCCTTAAGGAAGAGGAAAAGATATCAAACCCATGAAACTGCAGATCCTACCTTCTTGTGATATGCTATCAAACACTTCATGATGCCTGGAAAAGAAGGCTCAATTCTTGTTTATGCTTCTGAGTACCATATAACTCTTACATGTCTCTATGATCACTGGTGAGCTGGGAAAATGATGAATATTTGTCCTGTGGTCTTGCCCATATAAAACCACTTCTAGCATCTATGTTAACTATCTGTTCCTTTAGTTCTCTGGGCAGATTTATTATTCACACAAACACTGTAAAAATAATTGTGATTTCAAAAGACCATGTCTCTAGGGACTGATTTTATATTTCAGAGATCCTCAGGTATGTTAGTTGGGGGCGGGGGCGATAACACCATGCCCTAAAGTGGCATGCTGTTGGAGGAAATCTTGGGCAGCAATTTCCTTTAAAAACCAAATTGTGCCAGATATGGGGTCACATTTTTGCAACACTAGTATTCGAATTCAAGGCCAGCCTGGACTAAACATTAAGACATTTTCTCTCTCTCTCTCTCTCTCTCTCTCTCTCTCTCTCTCTCTCTCTCTCTCTCTCTCTCTCTCTCTCTCTCTCTCTCTCTCTCTCTCTCTCTCTCTCTCTCTCACACACACACACACACACACACTCACTCACTCACTCACTCACATACACACACACTCAGGTACAAACACAGAGAGGAAGACAGACAGAAAGAGAGAGACACAAAGAATGAGAAAGAGAGTTTATGTTTAGCCTTACATATGTAAATGTGATAGCTAATGAAATATTTTTAGTAAATCTTGGTAGATTTACTAGAGACAGGGAAGATAGATGTTAGATTGTGCTTTCTGGTCATGTGTTATAGGAGGACATTGAGTTACATAGAAGTAAAACTCTCTCACCCAAATGAACAGATGCAGGAAAGAATTGGTGATCCAGAACTAAATTTAGGGGAAACACTAGACCACAATCCTGTATATTTAATATGATCCAAATAAAATGTTAAGTAAAATACATTCTATTAACGTCCCAAAAGACATATTATAGAAAGAAATGAATATAAATATAGCATCTCAAAAACTGAGCCATTACAGACATGAAATATTTGCATTGGTATGCTCTACCAATATTATCTGGACAGGTACCGCACAACTATTCCATTAAATGAGATTTCTGATACTTAAAATAGATTCAATATTTTACTGAGTAGTAGTTTATTGATAGTATAAAAGAGAAGGTAAATCTAAAAAGAAATAGAATATCACAAGTTTTAAGTAAACTCAAGGAAAATGCCTTCTCTTTTCTTAGAGAATGGAACAACTATATACCCAATGATCACAGAAGTCTGTGATACCAAATGGGTATGTCACCAATGTAATGCCAAAACAATCAGATACAATTTAAATCTCTCTCTGTCTCTCACACACTCTCTCTCTCTTAGCTTCTATTAATTTTTAAAGAAGTAATGTAAATCTGATCCGATTGCAGAAAAATGACAACTTTTTCTATGCCAAAACATTTTAAAAATAAATAACAATACAACTGGAAGTATCACACATGAAATGATGGGTTCCAACATTCCGTTTCTAATTGGCTAATTCCTATTAGCTGTTCTACAGCTCTTCTTTGGATATGAATCGTGACGGGAGGATAAAACAAGGCCCATGATTTCCTCCCTGAGGGGGGAAAATACTTCATTACATAATTCTAATTTACTGTGGTTTCTGTTTTGCACACTGAGAACTCAATAGCAAAAATGAGGCTTTAAATTGCATAGCTATGGGCATTTACATAACCACGTGCATTCAAAATGTTAAGAAGCCAATTTTCAACTTATTCCATTTGTCAGGTTCTGCTTGCTCGAATCTTTCAAAAGTCTATGGTGCCTGTCAAATGCAGATTCACTTCTATCAATATTGAGATAATCTTTTCTGGGGCAGGGGACACATAATGTGTCAGGAAGCACAGGCTAGAGTTAGTCTTACAGCAAAATCATACCATTTTCTTGATTAGGAATGGTAGTGCAAGTACCTGTGAAATCTTCCTTATTGATATTAGCACAAGCTTTGCTAAGAACAGTCATAAACTATGTAGCTATTTTATATTCATAAAACATGTGTTATTTCTTTCTTTTTCTACTGATAAAGCTAAAAGAACCAAAGTAGATTTATATATTTATACAGATGGTTTTCTGATAACATTTCGATTTTTGGTAAACACTAGAAATCTGTAGGGACTAGAAACAGATCTTCCCTCAAACAACTGAGGCTCCATTTTCAATTTCTTAATTCCTTATTAAAATGTGCATGGGCCTTAGGCTAATTGCCTGGCAAAATTGATTTAATTAAAGTTCTGAGGAAGGCTACACTGTATACAAATTCAATTACCTCTAATTTCAAAATTTGGAATGTCACTTTATCTGGAAATAAAGATATTCTAAGCATGCAAGAAGATGAACTTCAGCATAACTAAAAGGAAAAGAGAAATCAAAGACAAGAGAATCCTCATACATATAGTTAGTGATAAAAAGGGTTATGACTTTTAAACCAGCTCATCTAAGGACTTCAGAAATAATAATTAGAACTGAGCAAATTTACAGCACAAATTTCAATACTAAGAGTAAAATGTTTGTCTTTTGAATTCATCAACACTTTGAGCCAATAAGGTCTTACCAAAGACTGAGAAATAATAGACCTCATCGCTTCTCGGCCTTTTGGCTAAGATCAAGTGTAATAGACCTGCCATTTTCATATATGACACTAACATCCTCAGATATTGTGAAGAACCAGTAGTTCAGGCATTTGCATTAATATACTTAAAATAATAATCTCTGCAAGGTCAAATTGCACAGTGATGAAAGAATAACATAGAATTTAATAAAAAAGTTCAGAATATTATAAATCATGAACTACCTTAGCAAAACTTAAATATAAACATATAAGATATCTCTAGGAAACATTTGAGTTTTTATTGGGATTTTCTTAATTGAATTTGAAACACTCCATAGTGCTATATATTTGATAATTCATATTTAAAGACACCAAGTCATTCAAGCTGACCTATGGATTCAACATTGTAATAATAAAATTTCTAGATATTCAATATTAATATAAAAATATATTCAAATTTTATGTAGAAATACAAAGAGCAGTAATACTTGGGTAGGGTGAAAGGAAGGTTGTATATGATATTACAAAATATGTCTTTACCTTGTATGAAGGTGTGTCACTGTGATTCTTTTAAGGAAGAGCTGAATGGCTAATAGCTAGGCAGGAGAGAATAGGTGAGATTTCCAGGGACAGAGAGAACTCAAGGGAGATGAGAGACAGGGAGTCACCAGCCAGACATAGAGCAAGCAGGACAGGCAGTCCTGAGATGAGGAAAAGTGCCATGTGGAAGAACATACATTAAAAAATACGGGTCAATTTAAGTTTTAAAAACTAGTTAGGAACAAGCCTAAGCTAAGTTCTAGCTTTCATAATTAATAATAAATCTCCATGTCATTATTTGCAGAGTGGTGGTCCTGATGTAAAAGTGCTATTACAATATCTGGACTTAATCATCAAGACATCAAGATTTAATAGCTACACACCTTACAGAAGTCTTCTCAGTCATGTCTGGATTGAATTCTTCAAGATTTGTCTTTCCTTATTGGAATGCTGTGTAACTGGAGGATGCTTTAACATATCCTTTTTCTCCATTGTTTAACAATTGTAACTATACTTCCCAGTGAGCCATATATGAATAAAACAAGACATTACCAAATCATCCTTGATGAGTGTAGGTGTTCACCTTTTAAACATTTAATTTAATTTAAATATTCACCTTTTAAAAGAAAACATTCATGAAATTGAATAAATTTATACAACAGATAACATATCTATTTTCGCATAGATACTAGTAATTTATAAGCTTCACTTTATTATAATTCCAGTAACTATAAAATTTGAAGAGATAGATAATTGAGTATATTTTTAAAGCAACATTTCATAAATAAATTGATATTAAAATTGTTTACAAAGCATACAAATATATGTACAAACACAATATTGAGCACAAATAACAAGCAAAAATATTTTGTGACTATTAATTTCATGTTTTAATGTAAATGAACTAAAGTTAAGTTTTGCAAATCAGCATGGTGGTTATATTTGATACAAGGAGAACAGAGATGTGAGAGGCCTGAAATAGTCATAGCCAGGCCCATTGGGCTGCTGGTAACATTATACGTCCAACCCATATTTTTAAAGCCTAGATTTCTATCATATTAATATATTAAAATCTGTAATTGTTACTGAACTTCTGGTATGTACATACTGAATCATGACACTTTAAAATTTTCAGTCTATCAACAATAAAGAACATGAAACAGAAAAGAGTGATTTAAGAAAAATCTAAGCTAAAAGCAATAGATACAACTTTCATTACAGCAGCCAGATCATTAATCTTAAAGGATCATATCCATTAGATGAAATCACATTTATTACATTGAGTGAAGTAATGAAGTTTTTAAAGTCCTGTCTAAAGTAGGTAAGAGACTAGTGGTGTAAGTCAGCACCTACACATTATGCATAAATTTTAGTTTGCTCTCTGCCATAGAGGAAAAATTAACCGAGAAAAGCAATATAGATGTTGCTATAGCTAACAAATATTTGAACGAATCAAATAGTTTTATACAATGTTGACCATTAAAGCAAAGGAGTATTAGAATGGCATATTCCACAGGATTATATCAGTTTAGTTAATAATAAATATATTAATATTGCAATACATGATGGTTAATTCATGTATAAATTTATGATTTTTAAATTTATATGGTCTACACTTTCTTTCTGGTGGTTAATATAATACATTGCTATTTTCTTCATCATAATATAGTGAAAATAATATTGAGAAGAGATTCAGAACACGTAGCACAGTATCCTAATTCTTTTTTTCTCTCACTAAGCCATAGCATTGTTATAAGGCTTAGAAGAGACACATTTATAAACCTGAGCCTTGTTAAGGGGCCATATAAATGCATGGTAACTAACTTTTATTGTCAGCGCCCATATTTTGTTGCAAGAGTATGGCTGCCACAATATAATCTATCTCTGCAATACCTAATGATTATTGGATTGATTCATGGAAAATGAAGGAATTGTAGCCGGGCAATGGTGGTGCACACCTTTAATCCCAGCACACTGGAGGCAGCGGCAGGCGGATCTCTGTGAGTGTGAGGCCAGCCCGGGCTATAAAGTGAGTTCCAGGACAGATTCCAAAGCTACACAGAGGAAATCCTGTTTCAAAAACAATAAATAAATAAATTAAATAAATAAATAGTGAATGAATGAATGAATGAATAAATGGAATTGTAGCATATTGAAAAATCAGTCTATTCCTTTGAATTTACAGCATTTCTATTTTATCATGTACAGAAAGCAGACTTTTGATAAGTTTAAGATATTAATATTGTCTGAGATTGTCATTTACCATTTTATATTTCTAATACAAATACAGAAAATATTGAATCTTATGCTGTGACACATGCCAGAGTGCAAGCTAAAATTACACATATTTTCCTTGAATTTAAAAATATTGACTATATTTACAACTTATAAAGATATAAATGTGTATTTCATACACAAGTACAAAATATGTACTTGAATCAAGGATACTCTGTCATTAATCAGTAGTGGTTATGTACATGCAGTACTTTCTCTTTAGCTCTTTCAGAGAACTCTTCAGGTTCTTGTGTAGCAGGATTCTTAAAAGTTCTTATTAATAAAATCAAACCCGAGGCCAGTTATTGGGGTGACCACTGGAAAATCAGAGAGACAGAACAAGCCACAGCTATCTCACCTTGCCGGATCCTCAGCTGGTCTTACTCCTCAGACTGGAGGCCTCTGAGTCCTCATCCAGAATGGGTCTCAGCTGAATTACTGCTCAAAAGCCTGAATGCTTAACCAGCCAAATGCTTAACCAGCCAAAAGCTTCTAGTTACTGGTCCTCACGCCTTATATATCTTTCTGCTTTCTACCACCACTCCCTGGGGTTAAAGGCTGGCTTTCTGGGATTAAAGGCGTGTGTCACCATGCTTGGCTATTTCCAATGTGGCCTTGAACTCACAGAGATACAGAGGGATTTCTATCTCTGGAATGCTAGGATTAAAGGTGTGAGTGCCACCATTTTCTAGCCTTTGTATCTAGTGGTTGTCTGTTCTCTGACCCCAGATAAATTTATTAGAGTACACAATATATTTTGGGGAACACAATACCACCACATTCTTGTGTATGGAATGCAGATGTGGCTTAGAAGAATGTGGGTGTAGAACATGAAATAGATTTCTCAGACATTAAATTCACAGTGAACTTTCTGAAAGGAACCTTCATCTCCTTTTATCAAGCATTTATCTAAATTTTCCATTGTTGGCTTATTCTTTCAAAATTATATCCCTGATCTTTACTAATGGTATGTAAATAAAGCTATATTTCTAAAATAAATTATACTTTCAGCAAAGGACCAACTGCTTATTTGATCTGTTGTTTTAAAAATTTCAAATGAACATAGCAATTCTACAGTCAAACTTACTATTTTATATTCTAATTTCCATTTCCACTTACCACTTTCTTTTTCTATAAGTTTTTTATGAAGGAAAAAGAAATGTTAATTTTTAAAATTACAAATATTTTATGCATTCTGGATTTCAGACACAGGCAGGTCAGTCATTCTCCCTGGGGCTATTATTAGTAAAATTAACAACTGTTGAAGGAAAAGCTGTCGTGATTTCATGTCCATATGTAATGATCAAGCAAATTAACAGATAATTAAACAACTTTATAAGACAAATTAGTTTCCAAGGTGTATGTTTTGACCCAGTAATTGCCAAACATGACAATGTTGAGAGGAACATTTTGGGAAGGATACGGAAAAAAAATAATCCCACTGCAAATTACTTGCCTCTGATTCTTCTGCCTATCCAGCATTGTTGAAATGGGATTTATATTCATTACCAGGTAGTGTAGATTTACATTCGTCAGCATTTTATATGAAATTGGTTTATATTCTTTATCAGCTGGTATGTATCCTTTTTTTTACCATTTGTCTAAGTCCAGTGAGACAGAACACTAATATCAACAGGTTCATTGCTTTCAGATAGGCAACAGGGGATGAGAAAAGTCCAGGATTCGTGATGAGCTAGGCCCCAGAGGCCCAGAAAGCTTCACATAATCGTAGTGGACTCAAGAAACTGTGCCCCACTGGCAATGATCGAAGATAGAGCAAGCACCTCTGCCAGGATCAACAACTGAAAAGCAACATTATCACTGGGGTAACCTTTGAAGTATGACCTGTTTCTTGAGGAGACAGGAACTATCCCTGACAGCTCTGAGCCGTTTCTGCCTGTCTCAAGGTATCATATTGTCATGGAGGGACATGAAAAAAAAAATGTGGACTCTTAGAAGATTCCTACTATCTGAGGATAATGTATTCTCAGAGTATATAACAGAGGTTTGATATATATGCAAGAGAAAAGTGGGGGTGGGATGGGAAATGGGAAGCTATTCAAGACCCTTTCAGCAATTGATTTTACATAAATCGTGTTCATGTATATACCAATATAATTGTTTTCTCTAAAGCAACAAGAATGTTGAAGTCAAACAGGGAAATGTGAAAGTTAAGTTTGATTATTGGTAAGGTAATATAGGAAGAGAAGAAAAATACATTACAAAATGATATTGAGTTACAAAATTTAATTTTGGAATATGTATAATCTAGTTCTAGATACTTAATTGATGATGCAAAATTATTCTCAACAATCTGCCGTGAGCACCATGAGAATAATAAGAAAAATGACAACTTTTGAGTATAGTATTAATTTAGGACTCAAGAGTATATATTTAAAAAAAAGTACTAAGATAAAATGAGAGAAACAGATTCTATTTCCAGTCTAAGCTCACACAAAAAGTCACTTCATCTTGGTAAACTCTTGCTGTGGGATGTATATCTGTATGCTGTGATTATGTGTGGCTCCCATTGGATAATAAATAAAGCTATTTTGGCCTATGGCAAGAAAACTTACAGCCAGACAGGAAATCCAGAGACATACAGAGAAAAGGGTGGAGCAAGATGCCAGCAGACCGTCAATGCCATGGGCACATGACAACACATAGATTAATAGGAATGGGCCAATTAAAGATGAAAGAGTTAGCTGGCCAGAAGCTGGAGCCATAGGCCATACAGTTTGTAATTAATATAAGCCTCTGAGTTATTATTTTATAAGCAGCTGCAAGACCACTGGGCTGGGCGGGACCAAGAAACTTCTGGCTACAGGCTATAACTTGAAGTTGGCAATGAGTCTGGTGAAAGAATGGGTAAATTCTGATTCCTAAATTCTTAGCTCTTATATTCTCATTTTTTTCCTTTGCATTGCATAGTACTGTGATTTATGAATTTGCTTCTGCACTGTTTTACTCAAGAATTGTCGGAATTTACCACTGCAGTTTTTTCTATATTCATTTGTTCTCATCTCAGGCAATTTGAATTATCCCACTCCACTGAAACTGTATCCTTGATAGTTTGCTACCAAAGACTCCCAAGTATCCTCAGATGCTCTTGAATTTGAGCTTTAAAGATACATTTAAAATTCAGTGAGTGATTTCCTTACATCTCTGCCTAGAGTTTACATGTTGTTACTGCTATATTGTAAATGGTTGATGATAGCTTTGAGTATTTATTTTATATCTCCCACATTTCAGTAAAATATATTTATCTGGCACATTTTTGAAAAGTAGTACTTATCTGTTGAATTGCCATTGTGCTGAACTATGCAGGTCTCACTCTTTGGACACGAGAGTCTCAACTGAACATATTCAAAAGCCCAATAAAAATGTAAATATCCTTTTGCTTACATAATAAACATATCACTTTCATATTCAATGTGTTCTATTGCTTGCTTCCTTACTAATGTTCTGATTAATTGGAAAGAATGTAAACTGGAATAATATATAAATTCCACAA
The DNA here is from genome assembly GCF_049852395.1 of Peromyscus maniculatus bairdii. Taxonomy (NCBI): domain Eukaryota; kingdom Metazoa; phylum Chordata; class Mammalia; order Rodentia; family Cricetidae; genus Peromyscus; species Peromyscus maniculatus. The sequence goes on from NC_134861.1 coordinate 56,358,546, forward strand.
TATATATTTTGTTTTACTAAAGACTCAAATATTTTAGTACGCAGAGTCAAATATTTGAATATCTTAGTGAAGGCTAATAAAGTAGAAAAAAAGAATAAGACAATGTCATGAACATGAAAAGATAACAGATTTTCAGCAAAGTCATGGTAAGAAGTATATAGTACTTATTTTACAAATTAGAGGGAATTTAAATTATAAAGAGCACTTGTGGCCTAGCCAATATAAAATATTCAAAGTTCTACCAAAAAGTCAAATATAAATTTTAGAGGACAAAACAATGAAATCAGAATCACATATGCTTTTATTGAACTTGTATTAGCTGTGAGAGTGATGAAAATTTGTTTTGAAACAGTTATGCATGAAGAAACCTATGGTAACATGGAAAGCTAAGAAAAGACAAAATAAGCTTTTAATTCAATTCTTGTTTTCAATCTATATATCTATATATCTATATATACATACATATGCATAATACCTTGACTATTGTCTAATATGAAAATATAACAAGGTTTGGTTGCTTGACTGTTTGGAAAAAAATACATTAAGAATTACTTTGCAGCCAGGCGGTGGTGGCACACGCCTTTAATCCCAGCACTCGGGAGGCAGAAGCAGGCAGATCTCTGTGAGTTTGAGGCCAGCCTGGGCTACCAAGTGAGTTCCAGGAAAGGCGCAAAGGTACACAGAGAAACCCTGTCTCAAAAAAAAAAAAAAGTACTTTGCAAGTTATTTCTTGAACAATGTGTCAGTGAATGTGAAAGGAAAAAAAAATATGAAAATAGGTGAGGATTGTAATCAGGACTGAAAGAAATTATGGCAAATTCAGCAGGCAGTATCTTAGGCTGCTGCTAGGTTTTAAGTAAAATTTTCCCAAAATGAATAGAGATAAGGAACCAAGAGTTTTCTTTAAACAAAACTCATACTGATTAAGAATATATACATCTTGTGCCGGGCGGTGGTGGCACATGCCTTTAACCCCAGCACTCGGGAGGCAGAGGCAGGCGGATCTCTGTGAGTTCGAGGCCAGCCTGGTCTCCAAAGCGAGTTCCAGGAAAGGCGCAAAGCTACACAGAGAAACCCTGTCTCGAAAAAACAAAAAAAAAAAAAACAAAAAAAAAAAAAAAAAAGAATATATACATCTGATAACCCATTCATTGGTAAGGAGAAATCTGAATTTGAATCCTCAAGCAGATTCGAAGTTGCTGTGTTGCAAAAATTTGAAAGGTGATAATGGGCTTGTTTATGAGGAATTGTGAATGAGGCACTACATGACTGCCACCAGAAAAGCAAATATTACTATGCAAAAAACTAGTTATTGTCTGTTCAGCACCATATTATCTTTGCACCTATGAGTTTTACTTTACAGAAATTTGTATAGGAAATTGAATTGTCAAAGATGTGATACAAACTCAAAATGGATCGAAATGGTTGATGGTGCATTGCAGTTTACACGTGTCTTCAAATGAGATATTTTTTTTTTCTGTAACAGAAGTTAAGAAGAATGTTCCTGTAAAATCTGCCTATCTTGTAATGTAATTGGGAAAACAGTGAAACTATTATAAAGTAACTGGGGGTATGTATATGGGAAAATGTTTTTTAGCTTTTCTTTTTGTTCTTCCCAAGAATAACCATATATCAGAGTCAAGAAGGATTCCAAGCAGAGGGAGGGTTTCAATTGCACTCAACAGTTAGAATGTGAGTAATACTCCATTGGGTATAAGTACCACATTTTCTTTATCCTTTCTTCAGTTGAGGGGCATCTAGATTGTTTGCAGGTTCTAGCTATTATGAATAATGCTGCCAAGAACATAGTTGAGCAAGTGTTCTTGTGGTATGATTGAACATTGTTTGGGTATATGCCAAAGAATGGTATCATTGGATCTTGAGGTAGATTGATTCCCAGTTTTCTGAGAAGTGATTTCCAAAGTGTCTGTACAAGTTTGCATTCCCACTAGCAGTGCAGGAGTGTTCCCCTTGCTGAACATCCTTTCCAACATAAGCCATCATCAGTGTTTTTGATCTTAGCATTCTGACACATGTAAGATGGTATTTCAGAGTCATTTTTATTTTCATTTCTTTGATGACTATGGATGTTGACCAGTTCCTTTAATGTGTTTTGGCCATTTGAGATTATTCTGTTGAGAATCCTCCCAGCCTCTCCACCCTCCCCAACTTCACTCAGGAGAATGGGTAAGGGCTCCCATAGGGAGGAATGATAAGAGGGGGATCTGTGGTTGGTATGTAAAATTATTTTTAAAATATTCTTTAAAAAAATACCAGAAGGCAACCTTTTTCAGCTATACTATACAGTTAGATGGCTATTACTTTCACAATTTTTTAGTTTTTAATCCTGATCACATTTCATTTTTCCATGAAGCAGAAGTTGATGTTCACTCATTTCTGTTTTGTATATTATACACTTTTTATAAAAGTCTTCTTTGGCTAGAATGCAACTGTAGCTCTCACTTGTCATCAAAGACGCTTCTCCTTTTCAGCAGAGATTATCACAGAAAACCAGAAATGGTCAAAATGCAGAGAACAGCTAACTATGGCCAGCTCTAGCAAATATATCTACAACAAACAGCTAAAGATCAGTAAACATCATGGAGGAGGGGCAGAATGATTGTCCAAGCCAGAAGAACAGGTTGTCTGAAGTTCAATAGTGTTATCTATGTAGGACAAAGATAATGTATCCATGAAATCTCAAAAATAGTGTGTCTGAATAAGATCTGCATAATGTGCACCTTCTGACATGCCAATATGGGTAGAGAAAATATTACAAGTTCTCTTTACCACCTTAGATGAACTGCCAAAAACTGAATGGCGTTTAAATTCATATAATTCAATTTTCATGTGAAAGTACATCTCTCATTGTCAAGACATGCTTCTTATTTTCTATTCTTCCTTATGTGCTAACAGTTATTGAAAGAAAATGTATTATGTCACAGTAGTAAAAAATTTAAAGTGACCATTTACAGTTCATTCCATAGATTCTGAATAAATACCATGATTCCACTGAGTTCTCAAATTAATTAAAAGACTTTTAGGAAATTCTAAATGAAAAAAACAAAGCTGTAATTTCAGCATTAGTCTATTAAATTGAAATTTAAACATATTAACCATTAATTTTTCATTGAAATGGCAGAAATGTTACTAGGTTCTTTTTTTTCATGTTTTTCATTTGCTTGATAAAATATGTACAGTGATGTCTAACTAAGAGTACTTAAGTTCCCATTTTACCCCAACAAACAAGTACAGCAGTGTTGAAAATTTAAAGTGATATAAATATACCCACCATTGTAAGGTTGTGAATACACAAATCAACCATAGTAAGCACTGAATAAGAAATTGCTAAAATTTTTAAGACTTTCAATGAAAGATATTTTTTTCAGGTGGTTGAGAAAAAACAGAATCACCAGAATTATTTGCATTTGTTAAGATTTAATATTTCTTGGGTTTCATTTATTTCTGCTGGATAAACAATGGCTATAAAAAGGGGAAGATCTCTCAGAGGTTCCCTTCTGAAGACTTGTTGTAAATTCAAATAATAATAATAATAACCACTGCTCTAACATAGGAGAGCTGGTGAAGATTAATGAGTTATTTCTTTGGGTTCAAGTTTTCCACATGCGCTGGGTCCAGTATGGTGATATAATTAATTTCACAACACGAGGGTTTTGTCATCCAACATCCCCATGCCATGCAGCTATGATAAGTATTCTTTAATTAAACCTCAAAATTTGCCACAGTTGTTACATAGTACAGCTGGAGCACAGATACCTCTGTGGACCACAAAGATTTTAATATGCAGCTAGGGAAGCATAATAATAGAACATTTATAAGAAAGCCTTCCTAGTTGCTGTCTAAAGTTGTTAAAACTTTTAATAAATACTCACAGCTATAGAAAAGATAACAACAGAGAAAGGTAACAGATCATGCTTCTGATTAAATCTTGCAAAGGGAAGCATGCCCTGGAGGGGATCCCAAAACTTTCTCTGGGGATTTCCCTTAGCTTTCAGCTATAGAAAAGGGAAGATCCTTGAAAATGGCTTCCCATTGCATGCAGCCAAGAAGAGCCCTTCTCTTAAGGATTAGAGCACAATACAGCAGACCAGGTAGAGTATTTTAATGTGATGTTCATTTTCCTGTCTTTGTAAATATAGGATGATTTTATCCTGCATTTGATTTAAATACTTGAGTGGTTGTTTCAATCATATTTTAGTGACATGTTGCATATTCATATTCACTGAAAATCATAGTAGTGGGTACTGTATTTTCCTTGGTCCATGAATCAGATCTGAATTCCTATTAGTGACTGGGTGAACTAGAGTGAAAACATACTGAGCAGAGGCCAGTGCACAAACCCCCATCCCTGTCCTTTATTATTTATTTAACCTTACAGAAGTTTATTGAGAAATCCTCACTCTTCACTTTCTTTTTAACAAGAATAAAAGTTATTTGTAACTCATAGAGTTATCAGGATGCTTAAAATAAATAATAAGTCCAGCATTGGAATAAGGAGCGAGGTCATTCTCTGAGACTTTAAGGCTAGGCTGGACTGCATGGGGTGGGGTGAAATAAACTATGAAAAATGTTGGGCAAGGTGAGAAAGATACACACACATCATTGAGTCCTTCTATTGAGGGTAGAGATCAGCAGATAAATCATAGTTAATACTAAGAATGATGAATGAGGTGATAATAAACATGACCAAAAAACATTCTGTAGCAATTGAATGCTGGGAAAATTTTTACAAGTCTAGTATGCTTTGATATTTCTTACCTAGGTACTTTAGCAAAAGAATGAACTGTAGTTTTGTTTGTTGGGTTTTTTGTTTGTTTGTTTGTGTGTTTCTTTATTTTGTTTGTTTTCTGAGACAGGGTTTCTCTGTGTGTCTGTACGCATTTCCTGGAACTCACTTTGTAGACCAGTCTAGTAGACTCAATCTCAGAGATCTGCCTGCCTGTGCCTCCCGAGTGCTGGGATTAGAGTTGTGCACCACCATCACCCGGCGGTTTTTCATTCTTTTAATGTCCTCAAACATTTCTGTTCTCAGGCTCATAGCATTGCAGTAGACAGATGCAATGAAATATGGACCTGAGGAGAAAAGACTGGAAGGAAAACGCATGGAATACATAGGTGGCTTTATTCAAGGGAAAAGGTGTTGTGAGATACGTGGCAGAAGTTCTGCAGGTTATTTCCAAGAGGCCAGTTAGCTTGTTGTAGGCTACCCAACTTGTAGGAAGACATAGAGACATACTTGAAATGTGAATGCACTGGGATTTCTATCTAAGTCAAACTGATGAACAGGAGTAGTATGTTCATTCAAAAATGAAGAATATAAAACGATGATATTTGGGGTGTAGAGTATGAATGTTGGCCAACAGAAATGAAGCTACTTGTATTTTTACAGTTACCTAGAGTATACATTGACATGATTTATGATAAATGCCTGAAATTAACAGTATTTAGGTTAAAAATAAATCAAGGGAAAGAAATGGAGCTACTTCTAGTACAAATGATATATTCAGTTAAGCCTCTGTCTTTAATAATAGCAAATCCCAGGACACAAGCAATGAACAACAAAGAACTGAAGAATTTAGGATGGAGAGATGGAGAGAGAGAGAGAGAGAGAGAGAGAGAGAGAGAGAGAGAGAGAGAGAGAGAGAGAGAGAGAGAGGAGAGCCATGCTTGACATTCCCATGGCTGTAGGGCACTGAAACCCATGAGAGACATTTTCAGAACTTAGTCTCAAATCTGTTTTTTTTTCCCCCCCCCAGGTGCTAAAGGAAAGTCTTAACTTTGCTGATATTGTATTCCCCAATATATTGTGCACCCTAATAAATTTATCTGGTGTCAGAGAACAGAACAGCCACTAGATATAGAGGCCAGAAAATGGTGGCTCACACTCCTTTAATCCTAGCATTCCAGAGGCAGAGATCCATCTAGATCTCTGTGAGTTTAAAACCACACTGGAAACATCCAGGCATGGTGACTCATCCCTTTAATCCCAGGAAGTGACAGCAGAAAGCAGAAAGGTATATAAGGTGTGAGGACCAGGAACTAGAGCTGGTTAAGCTTTTAGCCTGGATAAGCTTTCAGGCTTTTGAGAAGCAGTTCAGCTGAGATTCATTTGGATAAGGACACAGAGGCTTCCAGTCTGAGGAAACAGGATGAGCTGAGGAATTGGCAATGTGAGGTGGCTGTGGCTTATTCTGCTTCTCTGATCTTCCAGCATTCACCCCAATACCTGGCTTCAGGTTTGATTTTATTAATAAGACCTTTTAAGATACTTGCTACACTTAACTTTCTAGAAACTTAAATTTATAGAAAATAGAATGTTTTTGCTTTTAAAGAAAAGAAGTTGGATTGGAGTTCCAAAAGGAACATATATAAGATTCAGGGAAATATTTGATGGGGGCAACATAAAAGGCAATACTCAGAATTATTTGCAAGGATCATGGGTTTATTGAGTACTGGACAGTCCAACAGTCTTAATCTGTCAACACTTTCATACTTTGCATCATCTACAGTAAAAACTTTCCTACCTCAAAATAACTTAGTAAAGATGTGCAGTATTCTCAAAATAGTGGGAGAACAATGGATGTTAATATAGTGTAAAGAGAACAATTACATTTAATTCACACATAAAAAATAAATTACTACAAGCAGATAATTAACTTAAATGTCATATATTACCTCAAGAAATATTTGACAATTATTCTTTACAATTATTTTTATTTTTTGAAATTTAAAATGTAATTATACATTTTGCTCAATTTCCTTTCTCCAATCCCACTTCTCCCATATGCTCTTTGATTTCTGTCAAATTAATGGCATCTTTGTCTTTAATTATTCTCATATACACACAAACACACAACATACATAACCTGCTCAGTTCATATAAAGTTATGTGATTGCATAGCTAACAACTTGGTATTGGATAACTTGTTGAGGGGCTCTTCACTGGAGAAGAGTATTTCTTCATCTCTTAGCATTTCTTAGTTACCTGTGTTCTTTATCCATCTCTGGAACCCCACCTAATATCCTCATTGCACAATTGAATGTCTCTTGATGTTATTCTTATACCAGTCTTGCAACAGCAGTCATGTTGCTGAGACTTATAGATGTAGGTTCTCTGACATTTCTAGGAAACACAATCTCACAGTAGATTTACTTTTCCTAAACTTCTCTTCACAGCACATAAAGACCATTACAGAAAACTACCACTGTCAAGATGTAATGAACAGATGATCATGTGGTGCCCAGGCTCTGGCACATCTAAAACGTAACTATCTAAGGCTCTTCTTTAACACTGTTAAAGAAGAGTCACAATGATTTGTGAGAGCAAGAGCTTGTAATATTGTGTCCTGTTAAAATTCTGAATGCTTGAGCCGGCAGTGGTGGCACATGCCTTTAATCCCAGCACTCGGGAGGCAGAGCCATGTGGATCTCTGTGAGTTCGAAGCCAGCCTGGTCTACAGAGCGATATCTAGAACAGGCACCAAAACTACCCAAAGGAACCCTGTATCAAAAATACAACAACAAAAAAATTCTGAATGATTGCAAGACAATGACATTTGTGAAAGTATTATAGTAGAGTTGCTTATGGAGATAGGCCAACCAACTGCAATGCAGTATTCTAGCACTATTGTCAAACCCATTAGCTGACCTACCACTTGTAATGTACTATTCTAATCAAGATTCTAGAATAACAAAGCAGGGATTTCAGTAAACCTATGGAGGGACTAAATATTAAAATCATTAAGTCATAATGTGTTAAATTCACTCATTAATTGCAACTGATATCATTGTATCAAAATTTAAAAAAAAAAGGGAAAGGAGATAAACTAAAAAGCATCCCTGATCTACCTTCTCATTTTTTGTAAGGCTCTTAAGTCTAAAATAAAATTAGTCTATACATGCAAATAAAAGTTATAAATCAAAGAAGGAGAACTCCAATAGGTATTATAATGGATTATCCAGGGGAAAAGATTAAGAAAACTAGTCCTTCTAAACACAGAAAGATAAACACAAATTGAATTCATCGAGACTGCGGCAGTATGCACACAGCCTGCATGGAAATGCCCCAGACTGGATCTCAGTACTGAGAGGAGAAGTGGACACAACCTCCCATCCCTAAGCAAGAAGCTCTGTCCAATTGATAACCACTGGCAAATGAAAACATGAGTTCTCTCTAAGGGAGTCTCACTGGGGATATAAACCATCCTTAAGGCCAGACCTCATGCCCACAAATAGATGACCAACACAATATGGCATCTTTGGAGGTTTTTTGTCTCATGTGGTTTTGCTAGGATATTATTTTTAAGCTTCCAGATCCTTTGTATATATTATGGCTTCCATTTTTGAGTTTTTAAGGTATTCCTGTATATATGAACAAGAGTATCTCTGTGTCTGATGTGTATTTCATTGACTTTTTCTTCTTCTTTCTTTTGCCCTATTTTGGTTCATTTGTTTTATTTTATTATTATTCTTTAGATGACTGTTTTCTAACAAGAGACAAAAAGGGTGTGGTCTCAATGCAGAAGATGATGTCAATCTTGGATCATTTGGGGGAGGAAAATAATGATCAGGATATATTGTATGGAAAACATATATATCAATAAAAGAGAAAAATGTAAAAAGAACAAGGACAAACATGTAAAAACTATATTTTTGAGGACTAAGAACCAATGGCACTGTGAGAAATTACAAAGGCCAAATGCAAGGCTAGACAAATGTAGAGAAAATTAAGTCATAGTTTGGTTTATTATTTAGAGATAAATGTTGATTCTTGATATTGCTATTTAAAAAGAGATAGGAAGAATCTTAATTTTGATACTGAGATATAAAGAAACAAGTATAGTTGCAGGTTGAGATGTAAAAGAGTCCAACTAGGAAAATGGAATAAACAGAAATATATGGCCTGAGGGGTTCTTAGGCCAGCTGTATTTGGTACATCTCCTAAATGGACTATTGTTTGTTTGGTTGTTTTTTTTTTGTTTGTTTGTTTTGTTTTGTTTCAATTTTTAAACCTCCCAATAAGAAGGCAAAGATTAAATGTGTATCCTTTTTGAAATATAGTCATGTCATTTGTTATTACAATGTTTCTATTCTCAGCCCACACACATTACTCAACAGGGTCAAAACACACATCGGACACAAAAGTGGCATGTGTAATGATATTAAACACTATGGAAAATCCAACAATAATGGAGAAAAAACAGACTTTGAAATATTACTATTTTTCTGACATTTTATAATAATAATGATGTCCAAAAACAAGGATTATTTTAATGAACAAAGTCATGCTAAATAATTCTTATGGTCTTGAGCATAAAGTAATTCTGCTGACCCAGTCTCACCTGGGCCAGGATTACCTACAAAATACCATCGTGTCTGGTCCAGAAATGAACACTGAGAATCACAGAAAAACATTAAGTGTGAACAAACTGCAACATGGAAATGCTGTGTGCAATCCAAATTTAATCATAACTTTTAGGATCTCAATTGATCCATCATCAGTTTAAGCAGAGAGAAAACATTGTCGATATTAATAGGCCAGAGTCAGGCTAGGAGATGTAGCAGATAAAACTATGTAGCATAATATATATTTAGGTGGAATCCTAGACCTAAGTATGTAAACACCAGCCATACAAAATTATATATTAAATGAATAAATCAAAGCATGGCATAGAAAAGATATAGAACTAACTATTATTCAAAGTGTGTTCTTTAGACACAAAATCTTAGCAATGAAAGGAAACAATACCACATTCTACTATGTTTAGAAGGTTTTAAAAGGATCATAGGTACTTTAGAAAGTGAATTCCTGGTCTGCTTGGATTATGAAGTATATTTCCTATCTAAATGCTTTAGGAACAGTGTATCAAATCATCTTACCTTTTATATGTTCTATTATTTTATGCCGATACCTAGACTGTTAACAGCACATTTATGGAGCCTAAAAGGAAGGTATTGACAACCTCATTCAGTAAGTCTAAGAAATATGACCTCAATAAGGGAGAGTACCTTAATTTTATTCAGGAAAGCTTTTAAAGTAAATCAAACTGTTATTTAAATGAAGTCAATAAAACCTATTGAATTTATTATAGAAATGTTTATTCCTCTCATAAAGACAACCTTCAAAGAGTTGATATTATTTGAAACAAAATGCTTGAGTGGTATTCATGACTGATGATTTTAATCAAGAATTCATTTGCCCATGAAGCTTATCATTTTCCCCACTTCCAGATCAATAGGGCAATGTGTCACTTCCAAACAGTACTTATTGGTAGTTAGGGCTAATTTCATGTTGCAGTAAAATGCTCATTGAATTTGCTGCATTTTCCCTGCACCTATTTATTTTCTTCTGTATTTTATGTACAGAAACATATGCTTGGCTAGCTTCCGCAACCTCAGTGCCCCAGGCAGAAGGAAGAGATGGTCTGAACATTTTTTCTCTTTCTGCTCAATTCTCCCATGAATTGAATTCAACTGCCTGAAAATAGATCACAGTATATTAAATTAACCTTGCTATTTTATTTCTACTTGCTTTAGGAAATGAATATCAAGGCTGAGGTAAACTTATCTTCTTCCTCTGATTTCTTCCATGTCTCCAAGGCAAGACTTCTCATCATACTGACACAGATGAACAAACTTTGAACATTATCAATTAATTTAACATTTATTCATTTATTATTAGGTGAGTGATAAACAGCATGTGGAATTGATTGATTTGCTTTTTCCAGTGACATTTCCATTATCAACATCAGTAGAAGATACCATATATATGGAGCATTTATTGCTGAATGCATTCTTAAGAGCTATACCTATGCAAATGCACATCATAATTTCATTGCAATATCATGAAATGTTTTAGTTGTCCTTAGAATATTTTACTAACAGAAAAAAATGGGAGAATTATAACTGATATTTGGAAATATGTGAAATATTTCACTAAAAATAGTTTGTCAATGAAATTCTCTTATCTTGCAAAACTTAAAAACAATACAGGCCTGTAGACAGAAATTTCTATCCCACCAGCATCTCCCAAATACCCAATAGCTGCTGCTTTCCCAAATTACTACACAGAGGCATATATTGATTATAAATACTCAGCCAGTAACTCAAGCTTATTACTAACTAACTCTTACACATAAATCAACCCATAATTCTTATCTATGTTTAGCCACATGGCTTGGTACCTTATCTCCATACAGCTTTATTATCTTGCTTCTTCTGGATCTGGCTGGTAACTCTCTTACTATGCCCTTCTCCTTCCCATCAATCTCACTTTAGTCACCCTGCCTGTACTTCCTGTCTGGCTAATGGCCAATCAGTGTTTTATTAAACCAATTTGAGTGACAAACCTTTACAGTGTATGAGAGGATTATTCCACAGCATTTCCCCTTTTTGTCTAATTAAAAAAGATTTTAACTTTACATAGTAAGATTATATACAACAAAAATATTTATTACATAAGAATTACAGTAATATCTGATCCATTGGCATTTATAAAATTAGAGAAAAATACTTATTATCTATCTTATCTTGTTGAGTCTGAAGTTTTGTATCTAAGGTACTTTCTAATTGACTAAGGAAAATTATAAATGATAGCTATGTATTCTTTTTTAATTGCTATGAAAAGGAGTTTCTTCCACAATGACAGAAAAAGACTGCGCAGAATTTGACATGGGGGCCTACAAGAGGCCCTTCAGGAAGTTTCCCCAAGACAAAGGCAAAGGATTACCTTGTCTACCTCTTATTTATCTACATTTGTTAGTCTAATGTCTGCCTTTGCCACACCTTCTGCATAATCCAGAAGGGAGGAGCATTCTGTTGGCATTGTTCCTTGAAAAAGCATTGTTTCTAGGAATGTCCTGTTTACAGTCCCTTTTTAAGTGACCTTGTTTACAGCAATTGAAACATTTGACACTACAATTTTTCTTCAAACCTCTGGAAATCACCTCTCCTATCCAAACATCAACATGATCATGAAATTCAATATGTATTGTATGTTGGATCCATTCCCACAAGAAGATGATCTTGCCTTTAAAGGCCTAATTACACTTTTGCATTGTGTAGTAGCATTTTTCAAAAGGCAGAGATTCAATTATTATCTGTCTAGTTTCTGAATTTGGTATCATTCTATTTACTGCTGAAGTCAGTCTTGGTAAGAAATCAGTGAAGTCTTCTTTTGGGCCCTGTATAACTTTAGTAAATGACTCAATTTTCTTTCCTACTTCTTCAATTCTGTCCTAAGCATTCAAGGCTGCCATGTAGCATAAAGCTATTGCATGGTCATCATATAAAGACTGTCTTTGTATATCAGCATACTCGTGTTTGCCAAGAAGTTGATCTTGGGAGATTTCCATACATCTAGCCCTGCTTTGTTGTTCAATGGTCTCAGCCTTATCCTTCCACCAGGTCCTTCATTACAATTGTGGATTCATCTCTTTGGGTTGCTGTAACCAAATCTCTCCAGTCTTGAGGCATCATTCTATGACAAGTTGACCATGAGTTTAACATCTGCTTCATGCAAAAGATGAGAGGATGCTATATGAGACTATTGCTTCTTTGAATCTCCTCAAATCTAACATTTGCACAGAAGTCCATACAGATCATATATAGCCTTGGGGCTATCTATCATTTGGTAGTTCCTGTAAGGTTGGATAAATTAAGGTTGGCTATTTGAAAGCCTTAAGCTGTTTCTTTGTAATCTCATAATTCAATGTTAAGACTGGTTCACCTTTTAATTCTTCTGTATGGTTTGACTATCTCTATGATCAATTTTAATAAGCTTTTCTAAAACTTTTATCTTGGCACTCATATTAACCAACATTTTAATAATAAAACAGAAATGATCAAACAAATAATATTTATAATTGACATTAAATAAATCCCATCAACATTAATTATCCTCTCATTTAATTATTCAGTTTTTTTAAACCATCAATCCTATTATCAAACAGAGACCAAACACCCTCCATTGCAAAATGTTATCATTTTTTAATCAGGGACAAAACTTTCTTTTAACTAATTTCTTCCTTAAAGAAATCTCCATTGACTCACCAAATCTATTGACAATGGCGAGTCAGATGGTGGTATGGCAGCAACATGAGGAGGGGGCCCAGAGAAAGCCAAAAACCCACCAGGAGAGAAAAGAAGTGAAAGATCCAGCCATCTGCATGCAGGAAGTGTGTGAAAGTGGCTAACTCCTGCAGTTTGGGGACCCCAAAAACCTACAGAATTTACTGCAGAGAGGCTGCAACAAAAACTTAGCCAGAGGGGTAGGGACTCCCAGCCCAGGCAGGGTAGGGGACTCCCAGCCCAGGCAGGGTGGAGATTCTGGCCACCTGAAACTCTGGCCTAGCCTGTGGCTTTTTTGTGAATTCATACCCCAAATGTTGGACACCAGATGTAACACAAATTTCTAAAAGATCTTATTCATAAAAAACCCAGATCCAGACATTGGAGTGAATGCTGAAAAATCAGAGAGACAAAAGAGCAAGCCACTGCCATGTCTTACCTCTAAGACTCTTTAGCCTGAAAAGAACCTCTAGTTCCTGTCTCCTCATGCCTTATACACCTTTGTCCACCCAGCCATTACTTCCTGGGATTAAAGGTTTATGTGTTTTCCAAGCAAAGGCATGAGATCTAAAGTTCTGGGATTAAAGGCACATGATTCCCAAGTGCTGGGATTAAATGTGTGTGCCACCACTGCCTGGCCACTATGTTTATGGCTTGTTCTGTTCTCTGATCTTCAGGCAAATTTTATTAGGATATACAATATATCACCATACACTTTATTACTTTAAATTTATATATTTATTTTTTATGAGTGTCTATACCTTATCCCTTCTCTTTACTCTCTGAAGCATATGTATATTTTTAAGTACCTTATAAACCATTTAGAGGTTTGTTTGTTTTTTTCAACTGAATCTGTTTTTACTGAATATCCTTTTCTTTTTCTGACCAGATGAGTCTTTACACTGGCTTCACCCCATTCCTTGGCTGTCTGAGAGTCTAGCTTCATTGTGAGGGTACTGGCAGGAACCAAGTTTAAAGCCCAAATTCCTATGAATTTTTGGATCCAGGCTGTCTTTACATAGAGCACTTCTCACTGCTCATAAACCCCATTTAAGTGTTCAGTGGTAGGACCTCCCAAAGAAGCATGTGTGCTGCCAGCATGAACCAAGAAACTGCCCCTAAAGGAGTGCTGCCTCTGCTTAGTGCCAGCAAATAGAACTCACCCAAGAAAATGCCACTACCAAGAAACCATGTTTGACTCTGTTCTTTTTTATATTTAGAAAGCTATTTTTAAGCCCTCAGATTTTATGTGCATGTATGCCAGATAGTTGGTGCCATATATAAATGAAGTTTCTGTCCAGCCAGCAACTCCCAAAAACTCAGAAGCCACTTTCCAAATTACCACACAGATGTAGCTGAAGTTTTCTCCAGTCCTGCCTGGCCCATGGTCAGGACAAATCTCTCACCCGAAAGTCCCGCAGCTACTCAGACCCAACTGAGTAAACACACAGAGACTTATATTGCTTACAAACTATATGGCCATGGTAGGCTTCTTGTTTTCTAGTTTTTATATCTTAAATTAACCCATTTCTATTAATCTAAACTTTGCCACGTGGCTCGTGGCTTACCAATATCTTACACGTTGGTACTCATGGCAGTGGCTGTCAGCGTCTCCTGACTCAGCCTTCCTGTTTCCAGAATTGCATTCTCTGATTATCCCACCTCTACTTCCTGCCTGGCTACTGGCCAATCAGCATTTTATTTATTAACCAATCAGAGCAACACATTCACAGCATAGAGAACATCCCACAGCAGATAGCTATCACTTCGTAAAATTGCTGTGCTTAGAAGGAGAATTGTAGATAAAAATAGCCCTGACCATGCTAGGAACAAAGTTAGATAATGGGCTACAGTGATTCCCAAGCAATTTCAAGTCTCACTGGAGTTTTAAAATAAACATAATGCTTGTTGCATGTCAAATGATTACAGTGATGAGTGGTTAATGTCAAATTTTATTATATGTATTATTTTATTTTAATATTTTCTTAAATGGATAATTATTTTTATGTATCACTTTTATATTAGAAAATTATTAATAGAAAGATATTATATTCTAATAGAATTAATTTATAAACACTGAAATTTTAATTTCATATAATTTTATTTAAAATTTGTAATACAATATACTTTGATGTTTTTCTTCTCCTCCAAAATCTAATTTGCAAAATTCAGCTTCAAATAATTGCTCTACATCTGTAACTCTTCACTTGTTCAAGTTGCCATAAAACTTTACCAAAATACTCTCAGAACACATTAAAAAATTGAAATACCTATATTAGCTATTTTTTATTATTGGCAAGATTTTGACATTAACAAAAATTGAAGTTAAGAATATTCTGTTTTTATTTTCCTGAAAAACCCAAGTTAAATTTATTCTCTAATTTAGAATAAATTTTAAATAAAGGATAAGTTGTAGCACTCAAAAAAAGCCTTGCTTCATATTTTTTCTATATTATCATTTAAATTTTATCATTTGAATGGACAGATTCTATTATTTCTCATTTGCCTGGCATGTTCTTACCAATAACCCATTTCACAATCTATTTTCACAGCCATATGGTGATGTTTCCATCCTTTATCGAGACTTGAGATTGAGAAGTCTCAAGAGACTGTGCCTTGCCAAGGAATGAGAAAGATTAGTCATAATAATATGAAGGTTGAACTAGAAAGGCTGATTCAGCAAATACAGAAGCTATAATTTCACCTCCGACCATAGAGCAGCAAGGAAACCAAGTATAATGCAGACATGATGGCTTCCAGATATGTTTTTCTCTTCCATTGTGTTGAAGTCTACCCCTCCAAAGGACTTGTGATGCAAACCTCTGTGTTCTGCTAAGTTATGCTAAAATATGTCAGATAAAAATGTAATGGCAGATGCTTCATGCAACAAAATGTCTTAAAACTATGAAATTACTGCTTTCCTTTTTTATTAGAAAGAAAATTGAGTGTCACACAGTAAATTGCCTCGTCCCTGTTCATTGGGTTCTACTGTCCCTGTTCATTAGTTGCTTTATGGTACTATGTAATTTCAGGATTGTCTTATGAATGTTGGAAAATAGAATAAATAAGCTTTATGTTACACATTATAATTTCTCCATTTTTTTCAACATATAAAATACTTTTCAGAATAGAATGATTATTAATTATTACATACTTGTATAGGTGCTTCTGGTATAACACATACTATATTTTCCTATAATCTTTATTTTTTTTCTTAAATTCTCTGTTATCTCTAGGCATTCAATCAGCTACCTGAGATTAACATTATGATTAAATGATATGTTCAAAATACTATTTTTAACCACTAGCATTTCAATAATGTATTAGATGTAGGCAAGTATTAAAATAGTAAGAACAAATGTATTATAAATATGAATAAAGTGTATGAATATATCCCTGTTATACATTTACATATTAATTTAAATAAACAGATGAATGTTCTTTAACATTAATTTCTCTTCTTTAAAAAGTTTTCCTTACCTACTTAAATTCTTAATCCATGGCAGAGAAAGATTTATCATCCTACTACTCTTAATGCTATCTGTAATCTCATGTTAGGGGGATGCTTCATCATATCCATTTTGGTTCCTTAGCCTTTTCATATCAAGAAACTCTTTCCCTATAATAGCCATTTAAAATTTTCTATAACTATAATAATAATGATGGTGATAATGATATTTCATGATTAAGTTTTTTTTTTTTAATCTGCAATGAACTACTACTAAAGAACCAACCGTTAAACATTTTCAACATACAACCAAGTATTTGGTAGCTGCTGGAATTAAAATAATATAAGTGAAATATGATTTTTACATTTTAAAGAAATTATATCTATCTATATTACCACCAGGAAAACATAAAAATCCCAAATGGATTTATGAAGTCTAATGTCTTAGCCTACTGTAGAAGAGATGTACTAATGAACTCACCAAATACACTTGTCTTTTCCTTTCACAAATAGTAAATCTACATTCATCAGTGTCCCTTATCCTTAAATGCAACTGCATTTTGCATGAGCATGTGACTAGGAATATTCACAGAAAGTGAAAGTAAATGTGTAGATGTAACCAACCATCTTATTAAATTATAAACACAGAACCAATGTAAAAGAGAAAGCCAAGAGATCAGAGCTCAGAGCTAAAATCTCACCCTTCCTCCTGCGGTGGTCTTAGCTTTCCGAAAGAAAGCTATTTCCCTGTGTATAAGTCATTTCATAGTCATTCTGCCTTCTCATTGGTTGTAAACCCAAACACGTGACTGCCTCGTCACTGTCTGTATGTACAGCGCCCCGCCCCCCGCCCCCAGGTCTTAAAGGCATATGTCTCCAATGCTGGCTGTATCCCTGAACATACAGAGATCTATGGGATTAAAGGCGTGTGCCACCACCGCCACGCTCTGTCTATGGCTCTAATAGCTCTGACCCCTGGGCAACTTTATTTATTAACATACAATCAAAATCACATTTCAGTACAATTAGAATACCACCACATAAATGTGATTCTTTACAACTAACAAGACCCAGTTTTATCTCCCTTCCATAATTTTCACTTTCTTCTCTTTCCACTGAAAATCACCAGGCCTAAGGGCACTGGATTCTCAGTGAGAAATTAGCTAACTGGAGATCACGCACTACTGCCCTAAAGACCCCAATATGCTAACCAGAAGTGTTCTCTGGCTGTTTGTGTGAAAGAAAAATACAGTTCTGCCAAAACAGTGACAGAAATGCCTGACCTTTGATCTCACTCAATTAAAATTACTTAAACTTGCACTGAAAAAGATGTGATGGACCTTGTAACCCTAATTCTGGAGACAGAGATATGACTCAGTAGGAGAGAGTGCTTAATGTCCTTGAAGAGGATGTGTGTTTAGTACCTAGCACACACATTTCAGTTCATCTTTGCTTATAACTCTCTTCTGCCCTCTGCAAGCTCCAATATACACATAGTATATATAAACTATAACAGAAAAACACACTTAAATAACTATAACAGACAAACATATTTAAATATTAAATAAATATATTATCTTTAAACATTAATTTTTACACTGTATGGCATGGGATTTATGAATGTATTGAAAGGAGTAAATGCTCATGTAGCATCCATATAATTTGTGATATAGATAAACAGACAGACAGATACATACATACAGCACATATTCATAGATACATAGATTACATAAATAGATAGATAGATGATAGATAGATAGATAGATAGATAGATAGATAGATAGATAGATAGATAGATAGATGATAAAAACAGACTGGAGTGATGGAAATCCATCATGTGACATGTGACAACTTTGATTAACAGTGTTAGCCAAAGTATGTTGAATGATAGTACTAGTCACTTTTTGCTCTAAGAAAAGTAGTTAAAGTTATAATGTATATTAGTATCACTTTAATATTTAGATTTAATTTGCAAGAAACTCATAGAACTAGTCAGGACTGGAGAAGTTATACATAGAAAGGAAGAGAATATTCATTACTTTCAAGATATACATAAATGAAATGATAAGGGTTATATATCACACTATATTTTAAACTTCTATGCTGCGTGTAACAAAAAGATTGAACTTAGAATAAACTCCATTATGGCAAAATGTATCTGTAGTAGAGGAGAAGAGAAATTAAACAGATATTTGATGTTTAAGAAACTGTTTCATAGGAGATGAGTGTAGCTGAAGTTTTCCTGGTCCCACAGTCACTCAGACCCAAATAAACACACAGAGGCTTATATTAATTAAAACTGCTTGGCCATTAGCTCAGGCCTACTACTGACTAGCTATTACACTTAAACTCAGCACATTTTTATTAATCTGTATGTTGCCATGTGTTCTACGGCTTTAGTTGTATGCTATTACATGCTGCTCCCTGGACAGTGGGCGGGCATCTATTAACTCAGCCTTCCCCTTCCCAGAATTCTCATTTTTTCTTATCATACTTATACTTCCTGCCTGGCTCCCGGCCAATCAGCATTTTATTTATCAACCAATCAGAGCAACACATATTCACAGCATACAGAACACCCCAGAGCAGATGAGGGAGATTTTAGTTGGACAATATTTGAAATCCCAATTGACACCTGGAAGTTAACAATGTATTTTAATTTAATAATAGTGAATTAGCTTTTATAAATATTTTAAATCTGTAGCTTGTATAACAACAGATATTAATTAGTAAACTTGTCTTGCCGCCCACACTATTATTGCCCTGACACCTCAAATATGCATGTTTATATTTGTGTATGCATTTGGATATTTGGTGCTTGCTAATATAATTCTGTATTTGCACTTAGTTACCTGATAAAAGATACTGACCCAAATGTGGATTGCTTGAAATATATATTTCCCATAACATATCTTAATGCTTACCAAAACCCAGAGTTTGGGTAATGCATGTATTGTAAGGGATTAATTCATATTGATCCTACACCAAAACTTTTCTCACTAGCTCAGGATAGCACTACATTTTCCTTTCTTTCTTTCTTTATTTCTCTTTCTTTCTTCCTTCCTCCCTCCCTCCCTCCACCCTCCCTCCCTCCCTCCCTCCCTCCCTCCCTCCCTTCTTTCTTTCTTTCTTTCTTTCTTTCTTTCTTTCTTTCTTTCTTTCTTCCTTCCTTCCTTCCTTCCTTCCTTCCTTCCTTCCTTTATTTCTTCATGCCTTCCTTCCTCCTTCCCTCCCTCCCTCCCTCTTTTCTTCCTTCCTTCCTTGCTTTCGTTTCCCCTTTGGCTTTTGGAGACACAGACAGGGGTTCTCTGTGTAGCCCTGGCTGGCCTTGAACTTACTGTATAGGCTAGGCTGGTCTGAAACTCAGAGATCTGTCTGCCTCTGGGTTTAAAGGCATGTGCCACCACTTCCTGAAATCACTTTATTTTCTAATGAACTAAAATTTTCACAGTGAAGAGAAAGTACCTATTCTTACACCCGTTTTCTCTGTTTTTCTGCTACCTACCAAAGCTGTGATGGAGAATTACATGGGCAATATATGCTAACAACTGTGTAAAAATCTGAAGTCAAATTGATGGGAGCTAAAATATATAAAAAATTTTAACATTTTAAATGCAGTTTCAAACAGGAAATAGAAGCCACAAGACAACAAAAAATGTGAGAAAGACACCATGGTATGCTGCTGCTCTGAGCTCTACTAGATTTCAGAATCTTAAAATGCTAAGATATCATTAATACCATTTTTGTAGATAAAATTTTATAAAGAACAGAAATTTAGTTTATCTTCCAAGTATATATAATACATTTCATCTAAATTGTACCTCTGTAATCAAAATGTGATTTTGAGTATTTTGCCGCCATTGTTATATTGCTTGACATTCATGCAGACATTATGATCTCCTGGCACCATTATCAGTCAGCATTTAAGCACTCCACACCCAAGAAAACCATCATTATTGTTTCTATTTGCTAATGTTTACATATCTATTGTATGCTCAGTACTCTTCCAAGCTTTTTAGAGACATTTTGTTTTAACCTTTAATGTTATTTCTTTGTCAACACGTCTTTCTTTACATAAGTGGATGTATTGGGAAAACTACAAACAGTCAAGAATTGAAACATTTTTCTCACCA
Organism: Peromyscus maniculatus bairdii; assembly: GCF_049852395.1. NCBI lineage: Eukaryota > Metazoa > Chordata > Mammalia > Rodentia > Cricetidae > Peromyscus > Peromyscus maniculatus. The sequence continues at coordinate 56,379,216 of NC_134861.1, forward strand.
ACTGATAATTTCAAAAATCTCAGATATTACTTAAATAATAAACATTGTGATGTTAATAGAAATAACATTCAACAACACAGAACTAGCAATATCACTAACCAGAAAACAACCCCACTTGAAAGTTCCTGCTTTACAAAGTTGTTGTAAACGATACTGAAATCTATTTTGTTTAGAAAAAGATATTTGCAGATCTACAAATTGTATATTGCTGATGACTCGAGTCATTTTGTCATAGAGGTTGCTAATAGACATGTCTTATTTAATATGGAAAGTACAATTGAAATTTCTTCAACGTGAACATATGTCCTGGTATCAACAGTAAATGATACTCAGGTCCTTATCTAGTATTTTCCATGAAAAACGTAGTTTTACTGCTTACTAAACTTCTATTATACTGACAGTAGATTATATTGCAGTGCCTTGCTCCATAAATGAAATTGACATATAAAAAATATAAGTATGAACACTATCAATAAAGGATTTACAAGCAATGCCAAGTAATAGCACATCATTTAGATAATGCTCATTTAGAACTGGGGACTGTTCATTCTGTTTGTTCCAGGAAAATGGAGTTAGTAGGAGGAGTTCAATTAAACATTGGTTCTGAGAAACGTGAGTCAATAAATTCTGCTCTCCCCTGGCAGCAATGCAAGGCCCTGGTGTTTGTGCCTGTCCTTGGGAATGTTTTCTTCCTATTTTGAAACCTGTGTGTGATTTCTTTCTATCACATATATACAAGTAAATCTACTCTATGTGAAGAAATTGCAGGTATTTTTTAAATGAGAAAAGTTTTCTAAACATCTGTTTGAAACCCATAAGCAGAGGCAACTTTCAGCCCTAATCAAAGAAGCATCTCACTGAAGTGAATCTTGGTAAATGCCAAGATCCATGGCAGCACAAGATGAAGAAGAATAAAAGGACAGTTGTGTGCTCAGCCCTAAACAAGACACTTGTATTACCCATTTGTTGAAGCCATAGGAAGTGTTGCAGAATAGAGTGGAGATAGAGAGTAGAACTGTGAAATGGCTTCTTCTAAGCACAATAGGATAGCAACCATGAGCTCACAGGAACTGTGCTGGCCACCAGATTTTGGACCACAGTCAGCTATTGACATTGGGAAAGGGATTATTCATCCTGTATTACTGTAGACCTATTGGGAATTAACAAATTCTGGAACTGAGGGGGTACCTAGAGTTTGAATTTTTCCAAAATCAAAGTCACACAGATGACCTTAGTTAAAATCTGTGGTACAGAAAACAATATAAAAAGTCAGAAATATTGGTGATAAATTTGTACAGAAGCAGAGGACTAGAAGTGGTAAGAAGGAAATAAGATAGTCCTGGAAAGAGTTACCACAGATATATATATATATATGAATGAAACTGGTAAGGAAAAAATTACCAACAACAATAACAACAAAAGCTCTGTGTCTGTAAGTTTAAGAGCCTATGACATATAGTCAACAATAAAATGTATGTTTGTTTTGTCTTTATGGTTTCTAGGATACACTAAATATTAGATAGATATAAACTCTGTAAAACTCATCCTCTGAATAACACCGGTTAATTCCATAGTAAGTGTAACGACAGGAAACATTTTGGTTCTAGTACTGACTGGCAATTAATTACATTTTTATCTTTGATGAAGTTCATTACTCTGGGGTTCAAAGCTTCAGTCTATTCATTGGATTAGTCAACATTTCTATGACTATGTTATTCAGGGTAACACTCCTCCAAATATTATTAAGAGTCTCCTGTTGATTCTCAAATAAGAACTGAAGTTATGAAAATGACTATGTCATGAATCTTACATCAATTTTCTCTTATGTGGACTTCATGAAAATCCTATATTCTGTTTCATACAATGTACTTACTAACAGGGCAATCACTGACACCTTGGGCCTTATGCATCAGAAGCAAGTCCACTGAAAATTGCTTTGATTAACTAAATTTCAATCAAGTCCTTAAATCTTTTCTTCATTCCATACATGCACAACCTGTGAACTACAGTAAGATAAAAGAAAAGGAGATTCTAATTCTCTTCAAGTAAGTATCCTCCACTATGGATATTGGATTAATCTATTGATCCAATTGGGTTTCTTTTTCTCCATGAACTTCTAGGTAATATTACAGTAGACTGTTTTCAGCAAGAAACATGTGAGGTGGGTTTTGGCATAATCTCTCTAATTTTTGATATTCCTTATTAGTAATTTTCCATCATTGACAACTCCTCCCCAAGTACTGCTTTTTGACTGAATTTTCAGTTCAAATGCTGTATTCATTTAGGTTCAAAATCTTAGCCATATTGTACAATTACAATGCAGTAAAATATATTATAATTTTTAAAATTGTGAATTTTGATTTTTTTGAAATTTCATTTCAATTTTATTCAATAATGGTTGTTCATAGGTAACTGAGACTGTATATATAATTAATCTGCAAACTAAGGTGAGTGATGATTGATAAACCAGATGTATAAGTGTTGTGTTAGCCATGATACAAGGAGAAACAGAATATACCCATGGAAAAATGTAAATACAGACATAATGTAATTTCACAGAATTATTTTGTTTTACTTTGGATTTTTTATTTTTTTATAATTACTAATTCACTGATAAGAATGTAATTTTTTAATTACTATAAAGAAGTATGGGTTTCTAGTTGCATTTCTATTGTATTATCTGTTACACTTTAAGGAAATCACTTGAGACAGTCTCTTTGTGAAGTTCTCTCAATCAATAAACAACAGCACTTTCTTTTATCTTACATATATTTATATGTACTAAATGCTTTAATTTATATAGAAATATTACTCATTGTTTTATATCAATTATTAACTTGCTATTTTTTCTTTACTGGAAAATGAAAAAGCATATTTAAGACTTCTAAAAATTTGTCATGAATCAGTATTTATTCATCAACCTGTAATTTTGCATCCAGAAATTCAACCTTGGATTACAAATATTTGCAAAAATCCTTTGTTTTCTTCTGAACATGAACAAAAATTTCTATAAATGCTAGAGTACAACAATTATTGGTACAGCATTTATTATTTATCATTATAATCATTTAGTATATATGGCATAATGGACAGAATTTAAAAGACAATTTTACGTGCCATCCTATAAAATATCTGAGCATCTGAGATAATTGGTTCCCCATTGAAGGGCTATAATGGCAGTGAAACAGTTTTCACTCGACAAAAGCAGCTAGTCAGACCAACTGTTTCCTCTTCACTGGGAAAGAAAATAGTGTTGAAGTATGTTGATCATTTATCCATATGTATAGTATTAGCTAATATTAACTGTAATAAATTTAAACTCTTTTAAGCTGGTTTTAAACTCTTCAAACATAAATTTACATAAAGTTGAGAGGATCAGTAATATCAATCAATTATTTTTTTATAAATTGAATTAATATCCAAGTTATCAAATACCCTTTATATGTTATATTGGATTTTCAGATTTAGTGTTTTCCAAAAAATAAATTTTATTTCCTATGAGTAATTTCTTTACTTAAAAAGCTTAAATTATTTGTACTATTAATAATTTTAAGAAGAAAGTTACTTTGGTAGATTTTAAAAGATTGTAATCATATAATGGATATCAGCCTGAAATAGCATAACTTCTACTGAATTAACATTTTAAAAGAATTAAATTACATATGGTCTGTATTTTTTCCAAAATAAATTATTATTACATGGACAAATATATGTAAATGGAAAATTAATTTCAACTTAAAATTTATTCTGGTAGAAAGTGCAGAAGTAAAATATGATAGCCTACTTGCCACTGCAAAGCAATCGGAATATTGGTTCACAGATTATGAATGAGCTCTCCAGGGAAGGTTTTCTGACAGTAGCGTTTATAGGACACATATTATCTCTTGATACATGGAATGTAGAAAACACATTTGATTTTCTACTGAGGTATTCTAAAAAAAGAAGGTTGTCATTTATTCACTGGGGTAAATTAGGGGCATGGTGAGTAATTCTGCTGGTCATGTCATTTAATCTTTTATTATTTATGGAAACAATAGCATAGATTTTTTTTTTTTTTTTTTGGTTTTTTCGAGACAGGGTTTCTCTGTGTAGCTTTGCGCCTTTCCTGGGACTAACTTGGTAGCCCAGGCTGGCCTCGAACTCACAGAGATCCGCCTGGCTCTGCCTCCCAAGTGCTGGGATTAAAGGCGTGCGCCACCACCGCCCGGCAATAGCATAGATTTTATACAGATTACATAATCAAATAATATTTGATATTTCTTCATTCAATGTTTATAGAGGATTTAAAAAGATGAAGAAATAGTCCATCAGTGTTCTGATTTGTCCTCCACACTCTAACCATCTAACATTTAAAAATCTGTATGGCTACTGCTGGTCAACTGGCAATGAAAACAATGCTGCTCCATGCTGCTGTCTTCTTTCCACAGTTTATGAACGGTACATGACTGCAGTCTCTCTGAAGAAGGCTAATAAAGTTATAAATGACCACAGGATCATACTCGACAGTTTATAAAGTATTTCCACGGTTATTTCGAGTGGACTCTGACTTTTCTGGCTGGATTTCATCATGTACTGACTCAGAATGCAAGTTGCCAGGGCAGAGGGCAAATGCTTCACACAATTTTCCTCAGACAACATTGAATGCAACTGGGAAAAAATGAGTTGAGGATATAAAATATTTTGAGTCATCTAAGACTCAAAATCTATTTGTTAAAGGCTAGGTAACTATATACATTGAACCCAAAATTATTTTTACTTTTGTGAGCTGTAAGTGTTAAGCAAAACTAAGTATATTTTGCCTTGAGACCACAGAGAAACTTCAAGTACATCCTATATGTGAAATTATAAATTTCTTTGGTATGGGTATCTTTATGCATCCTAGTCATAAACCTACAGAGGTATTATTAGCCTCTTATTCATTGTGAAGATAAACTAATTTTCTAGCTTTCACAGTTCATCAGTTATTTATAAACAAAAGAATTATTTTTTATTCTGTGTTATTTATGCATGGTATTAAACATCAAACTTTTACTCATTACCCCATTTTCCCAACTATCACTTGAATATCAAATTATGCACACAGTTAGTAAACTCCACTATGACCTTTATCTCTATATAGACACATATCCTAACATTAAAATTGTTGATGATCTTTGGTATACCAATCATTTATTTAATCAGTAATTTCATATGCATTAAAACTATTATAATTTGTAAACAGTATATAAAATTCTAACATTAAAACTATATGTAGTAAATATTGTGGCTAAACTAATGTGGTTCAATTTGTACTAATAAATGTTGGGTTTAGAGATACAAGAAAATAAATATAAAAATCAGTTTTAATCAAATTATGATTAAGTAACAGATACACATAACTTCAGGTGATTATGACCACAATGCTTAAATTCACTCGTGCCACTTAGCAGGGTTAGAAATCTGTAGCATTCCACAATGTATTTCCTAACTAAGATCTCACTAAATGAGCAGTTTGCACATGGAACAAACCAGTTACAATTCATAAGGTTAAAATAAGCCAAAGATGAAATAGAATTGTGTCTCTTTTTTTAAAATTTCAAATATTTTATTGAAATTACATACCAACCACAGTCCTCCCTCCCCTTCTCCTGCTTCTCCGCGCCCCCCCCCCCATCCAAACCCCCATCCATTTCCCAGAGAGGTTGAGGGCTCCCATGGAGAGTCAGGAAGCCTGGCACATCAAGTTGGGATAGGACCAAGGCCCTCTCCCTTGCATCAAGGCTGAGCAAGGCAGTTCTTAAATCCACTTTCACATGCATATTATGTCCTACAAGATCACATAAAATGGCAACCATCTCATTGAGCCAGTGAAATGGAAGATATATATGAATGAAATGGGAAAGTGATCAAGAGAACAAAAGTAGTTCTGCATGGGGTATTCTTACTAAGTTAGTCAGCCAGTGTACTTTGTGGAGAAAGCATATTTAGGAATTGAAATATAGCCAACTGAATGTCTTTGTGAGATTCTATTTAGTGCAGCAAGAAACATCATTCATAGTTATGCCTGTGACTTAATCCTGAAATTTCACCCAAAATTGAAATTCTACATTAAGTTTAAAATGGATCATTACATATAACAGAATTGTTTCTGGTTTTACTTGTACATAGCAATCCTGTTTTAAATATATCTAGGACTTTTCTGTATAATTTAGCCCACGTTTCCTTTATCTGAGCAGAAAACATGTGATTTTTCAAATTTCAGCTTCCATTACTCCTTCTCACATTCTTGAATTCCCTAAATATTTTTAAAGTAGTTGATTGTGTGGTTTGGTTTTCTTTGTCATATTAAAGAGAAGCATTCTCTATTGGAGAGGAATCTGGAAACTTCCAATGAGATGACATTTAAATTCTTATCTGTATGTCTGTATGAGTGCTGGAAACTCTGTGACATTATGAAATATCTCAAGATTGAAGTCTTACAGATGAAATGCTTTTTATATTATATACAGATATAATATATTATATGTAATATATCAATGATATATTATATAAAATTATTTATACATATACATATTGGAGAGAGAGAGAGAGAGAGAGAGAGAGAGGAGAGAGAGAGAGAGAGAGAGAGAGAGAGAGAGAGAGAGAGAGAGAGAGAGAGAGAGAGAGAGAGAGAGAGAAACTAATTGGGATTATCTACACTGGAAAGAAAATGTTCCCTCATTAAGCCACAAACTACCAAACAAAATGCCCAGTGTCAGGAAAAGGATATCTCCTTTAAAGTTGTTTATCAAGGACATACAAGCATATTTGATGATACAAAATAATATGGACTGTTGTTACAGTCCTTGGTTGCTGCAGTGTTTTGAATAAAAATGGCCTCCATAGGCCCATAGGTAGTGGCACCATGAGGATGTGTGACCTGGTTGGAGTAGGTGTGGCATTGTTGGAGGAAGCATGTCATTGTTGGCAATCTTTGGTATCTCAGCTGCTCAAGCTGCACCCAGTGTAACAATCTCTTCCTTCTGCCTGCAGATCCGTATGTAGATCTCTCAGTTCCTCTATAGCACCATGTGTGCTTTCAAGCCGCCAGGCTTACTGCCATGACAAGAATGGACTAAACCTCTGAAACCATAAGCCAACCCTGATTAAATGTTTTCATTTATAAGTGTTGCCATGGTCATGGTGTCTCTTCACAGCAATAGAAATTCTAACTATTCACAGTTACCTTTCAGAACTTGAAAGTAAATGTGCTGGCTAGTCCTGTGTCAACTTGACACAAGCTAGAGTTATCTAAAAGGAGGGAAACTCAAATGAGAGAAATGCCTTCACCTGTAAAGTATTTTCTTAGTGGTTAATTGGGGAAGGCTTAGCCAATTGTGGGTGGAGCCACCCTTGGGCTGGTGGTTCTGGGTTCTATAAGAAAGCAGGCTGAACAAGTCAGGGGAAGCAAGCCTGTAAGCAACATCCTCTCTATGGCCTCTGCATCAGCTCCTGCCTCCAGGCTCCTGAACTGTTTATATTCGTGTCCTGACTTCCTCCAATGATAAACAGTGCTGTGGAAGTATAAGCTGAATGGACAAACCTTTCCTACCTGACTTGCTTTTGGTCATGGTATTTTTGTCACAACAATAGATATCCTTACTAAGACACTAAGACTGTACTGATGAAGAAGACACAATACACTTGATCACAGGACTTGGAGAAATCAAATTGTTACTATTCTGGTAGATTCCTCCAAATGTCTAACTCACATAGTGTTGAAAGTTTCTGGGAAGAATCCTGAGTAAAGAAAAGTTATTAGTAGTCCTGTGCTTTTGTTAATCTTGCAAATTACAATAATTACTAGGCTAACAAACCATACCCAATGATTCAAATATATATATTTGAATCAGGTGTTGTATGTGTTGTCCTATTCTCTGTGAATTCATATAGACATCAATCCTGTCATGTCTAGCAGAACATGTTTCCCTGGAGTCATCCATACCCCTTGGCTCTCATGTTTCTCCTCTCTTTCATAGATGCCTAGTATGTATCTAATAGTAGGCTTTCTGGTAGAGCCCATGACTTGTCCAGTCTCAGAATCTTGGCCACTCTGGCACTGTCAAGTGTGGGATCCATCTCATACAGTGGGCCTATAATCCATCCCCCCAAAATGTAGTTGACTACTCCCATGTTTGAGTTACTATTGAACCATCTATCTTGCAACATACTACTTTTGTACATCTAAGCGTTTGTAACTATATGATATTCATGATGATTTTTCTCCTCCAGTATTGTCCAAGGTACCTTCTTGCACCATGACTGCTAATCATATGGGTGAAATTTCTTTTATGTTTGGCACCAGTTATATTTCTCCATATTTGATGATATAAATCAGGGATTATATTGCTTTGATAAAACACTGACTAAAAGAAACTCGAGGAGAAAAGGTTTATTTCAGCTTACAAGTGGTGATCACAATCCATCATGAAGAGAATTCAGGGAAGGAATTCAAAACAGGAACCTAGATGCAGCAGCCAATGCAGAAGCCATGGAAGGTTGCTGTTACTGGATGATTCTTTGTGGCTTCTTCAGCTGCTTTCTTATAGCATCCAGGACTAATACCTGAGTATTGGCATGAGCCTCAGTAAAATGATTCCTCCCATATTAATTATAAATCAAGAAAGTGCACTACAGACTTGCCAATAGGGCAATCTGGTTGAAGCATTTTTCTCAATTGAAGTTCCCTCTTCTAAAAGGACTCTACCATCTGTCAAATTGACATGAAACTAGACAGTACTTGATATCGTCCACAATCAGGCCTTAGAAATATCCATCAGATGCCAATATTCCCTGAGCTAGGACTTTAAATTTAAAACTCTTCCTCCACCACTGCTGGTTTATTGCTTGGTTTGGTCTTAAGTAGGTTATGTGGATATTGTCATGGCTACTACGAATTCATGTGTATTATGGCCCTGTCATGTATGACAAATGATATTTTGCTGCTGAAATCTGCTATCTTTTCTTACATTCTTTTTTTATCCTTTCTACAATGACTACTAAGCCTTGTAGCGAGTGGTGTTATATAAATGTTTTATTTATAGTTAGGCACTCTAGTTTTTTTTTTTTTTCTTTTCTTAGGTTTTTATTTCTAGAAAGTGTAGATGTAACCAACCGTCTTATTAAATAAGAAACACAGAAACAATGTAAAAGAGAGAGCCGAGAAGTCAGAGCTCAGAGCTAAAATCTCACCCTTCCTCCTGCTGTCCCAGCTTCGCGAAAAGAGACCCACTTCCTGTCGGTTCGTTTTTTTATAGTATGTTGTTCTGCCTTCTCATTGGTTGTAAACCCAAACACATGACTGCCTCGTCACTGTCTGAATGTACAGCCCCCTAGGTCTTAAAGGCATATGTCTCCAATGCTGACTGTATCCCTGAACACACAGAGATCTTATGGGATTAAAGGCGTGTGCCACTACCGCCACACTCTTGCTATGGCTCTAATAGCTCTGACCCTGAACACACAGATATCTATGGGATTAAAGGCGTGTGCCACCACCGCCACACTCTTGCTATGGCTCTAATAGCTCTGACTCCCAGATAACTTTATTTATTAACATACAATCAAAATAATAATTCAGTACAATTAGATTACCACCACAAGAAAGAGACACCATGAACACAGAAACTCTTACAAGGAAATATTTAATTGGGGTAGCTCGCTTATAGTTTCAGAGGTTCAGTTCATTATCACCATGATGGGGAACATCCTGACATGCAAGCAGATGTGTTCCTGGAGAAGTAGCTGAGAGTCCTACATATTGCATGTAACAGAAAGTCATCTGATATACTGGGCCTTGGCAGTGTCCTGAGTATAAGAAACTTCAAAACTTACCTACACCCACAGTGACAGATTTCCTCGAACAAGGCCATACCCATACCTATTCCAACAAAGCCACACCTCTTTTTTTGTTTTGTTTTTTTTGTTTTGTTTTGTTTTATTTTTTTGAGACAAGGTTTCTCTGTGTAGTTTTGGTGCCTGTCCTGGATCTCACTCTATAGACCAGGCTGGCCTTGAACTCACAGAGATATGCCTCCCAAGTGCTTGGATTAAAGGCATGCATCATCACTGCCCAACTAAGCCACACCTCTTAATAATACCACTCTCCATGAGATTATGGGTGCCAATCCCTTTCAAACTACCACCTTCCACTCCCTGGCTCCCATAAGCTTGTTAGAATATCATAATTCTAAATGTATTTAGTGCAAATTCAAAAGTCTCCATAGCCTACCACAGTATAAACAATGCTTAAAAGTCCAAAGTGCAAAGTCTTTTCTGAGATTCATGTAATCTCTTAACTCTAATCACCTGTAAAATCAAAATTTAAAAAAACCCCAAAACTTCCAAAATATAATGGCATAAGATATACATTAACATTCCAAAATGCAGGGAAGAAAACATCATGAGGAAATATTGGACCAAAGAAAGACCAAAAACAACTTGGCAAATTCCAAACTATGCATTTCCATGTCTGATGTCAACACACTCTTTTTTTTTCTTATTGAGAATTTTTTTTTCATTTTACATACCAACCACAGATCCCCCTCTCATCCCTCCTCCTGCTTCGCCAGCCTTTTCCCCTGACCTCCCCACAACTGCCCCTTTCTCAAAAAAAGTAAGGCCTCCCACAGGCAATCATCAGAACCTGATACATTCAGTTGATGCAGGTCCAAGACCATCCCCCCTGCATGAAGGCTGTGCAAATTGTCCCACCATAGGTAAGGGCCTCCAAAAACCCAGCGCATGCACCAGGGATAGATCCTAATCCCACTGCCAGGGGCCCCTTTAACAGACCAAGCTATACAACTGTCTCACTTATGCAAAGGGCCTAGTCCAGTCCCATATGCTAATTGTCATTGTAGAGTGCTGTGGAATGGTCTGTATGTCAAATTGCTCTGATTGGTCAATGAATAAAACACTGATTGGCCAGTGGCCAGGCAGGAAATCAGCAGGACAAGGAGAGGAGAATTCTGGGAAGTGGAAGGCTGAGTGAGGGAGACACTGCCATCCGCTGCCATGACAAGAAGCATATGAAGACACCGGTAAGCCATGTGCCACCTGGCAAGGTACAGATTTATGGAAATGGATTAATTTAAACTCTAAGAACAGTTAGCAAGAAGCCTCCCACAGCCATACAGTTTTAGGCAATAAAACTCTCTGTGTTTACTTGGTTGGGTCTGAGCAGCTGTGGGACTGGCAGGTGACAGAGATTTGTCCTAACTGGGGGCAAGGGAGGAAAACTCTAGCTACAAATGGTGCCCAATGAGTTGGCAAGAGTTTCCACCTAAAATTTGAGAAAAAAAGATTCTAAAATGGAGTTCCTAGTTGTCTCTTTCAATCTAGCAGCAGCCTACGTGTTTGAGCTACTATGGCGGTTTCCTGGCATGTGCACTTGACCTGCAGTTTGGCGGGAATGAGGCCTCTGCAAGTGGCAAATTAAGCTTCATCGTAGATTTAGCCTTTGCTAATACAAAACAAAAACAAAAAACAAAACAAAAACAAAAAAAAAGAGGTTTCTGGGCTACACGCTGCTTTGATAGAAGCATAGATCCACTATTTCTGAGAGTTGATGACTCCCAGAGCTGGCTGAAAATGTACCACCGCCATGTTGGGAAGCTGAAGTGGGTGGAGCCAGCAGCCACAGTGCCTTTTCAGTCTTTGAATGCTGCAGTTTAAAGCAATAGGCTCAAGGTAATATAAAAAATACGCCACGTAAAGATGGCTACCACACAGAGAATCTAGATTATGTTCTCTTTGATATTCGTAACTGAAGAAAAACATTTGATTGCAAAAGCTGTTGAGTTAGGCCAAAATGAATATTTTAAAGGTACCTTGACTTCAAAATTTGGAGATAAGGATATGTTGCTTTGGAAAAGAGGCTCTGCTTTTGTTTCTACAGAAAGCCAGAGGCTATGGATTTGTTCCAGTTTAAGATACATCAGGTTTGACTAGCCAAGATCCCCTGAACAGTCTCCGATGACACCAAGGCCCAGATGATCCAACATCCAGAATCGTTTCAAGGCAAATTGCTCAGACGATACACCCTCATGGACTACTCCATAATTCTAAAATTTTCTTTGTGTCCCCATAAGAAACATGTCCCCATACAGCGCCCCCCTCCAGCAGGAAGCTGTAAGAGAAGCTACACCCAAATTCCCAAATGTACCAAGCTGGCTATGGAGATATGTAAAAGTTAAAACCTTCCTTTAAAAAAAAAAGGGGGGGGGGGAGTGCTGTGGGATGGTCTGTATGTCAAATTGCTCTGATTGGTCTATGAATAAAACACTGATTGGCCAGTGGCCAGGCAGGAAGTAGGCGGGACAAGGAGAGGAGAATTCTGGCAAATGGAAGGCTGAGTGAGGGAGACACTGCCAGCTGCTGCCATGACAAGAAGCATGTGAAGACGCCGATAAGCCATGAGCCACGTGGCAAGGTAGATTTATGGAAATGGATTAATTTAAGCAAGAAGCCTGCCACAGCCATACAGTTTGTAAGCAATAAAACTCTCTGTGTTTACTTGGTTGGGTCTGAGCAGCTGTGGGACTGGCGGGTGACAGAGATTTGTCCTGACTGTAGGCAAGGCAGGAAAACTTTAGCTACAGTAGAGCCTTTGTCCAGTAACTGATGGAAGCAGATGCAGAGATCCAGAGCCAAGTACCAGGCCAAGCTCCAAAAGTCCAGGAGTCCAGTTGAAGGATTCTATGAGCAAGGGACATCAATACTATAATTGGAAAATCTATAGAGACAACCAAACCAAACTAGTGGAAACTCATGAACTTTAGACTAACAGCTGTGGAGTCAAAGCACTCTTAAGATCTCCAGCTGTATTCAGCTTCAAAGTATAAAACATACTTCTTTCTCTTGGGCCTATTTCACTCCCTGTTAGCAGCTCTCCTTAGCAGGTATCTCAGGGCTCTAGTATCTCTAATATCTTGGGGTCTCGAAGGCAATCCAGTTTTCAACATCACACAATGGCCTTTCTGCAAGGCCTTCATTCAGGGACATCCCTGACACATGGCTACCCTCAGTGGCTTTCTTTAGTCATGGAGGCAAATTCTATAATCTGTTTCTTCTATTCTTAACTATAAAGCCAGAACCACTAAGACAAAGTTGCCAAGTTCTGCTGATAATTGGGATTAAAACATGGTCCCTTCATGCAATTATATCTTCACCATCTTTATGTCTTTTATTGCCTAGCCTTGCTGTCCTGAAATTTGCTCTATAAACAAAGCTGACCTCAAATTCAGAGATCTACCAGCCTCTGCCTTCCCAGGGTTGGGATTAAGGGTGTCCCACAAGAGCCAGCTCTAAGCTTTTCTTTAGTTTCTTTCAGTAAATTGGAAAGTTTTCTGGGTAGAATCTTGTCCTGGGGTCACTCCTCCCTTCATTCCATTTCTTAATCCACCTAACTCATTTGACTAGGGGTTTAGCTTCATTCTACTTTCTGGTGCTCTTTTTTTCCTCAAAGTTTCTTTTTTATAATTTACTCTGCTCAGCTTGTTCCTTTTCTTTATAAACCTTCATAACAGTTAACACTAATATTCAAAAGACAGAGTTTATACTAGTCTGTTTTGAAATTTCTTTTGCCAATGGAATTAATCCAAAACTCTTCACTTTAGCCTCAGGTGGACTCTTCAGACAAGGGCAAATGGCAGCCACTTTCTTCACCAAAATATCACAAGATTCATCTCTACGCAACATACTAGAATTCTTCTCTGAAACATATTGAGTGAGTCCCCTACAGTTCAAATAACTCTTAGCACCTCTGTGTTCCATGCTTCTACTAGTATGGCACAATAACCATTGCTCAAAGTATTCCACTGAGTTCCAAACCCAAAGTCCAAATTTCTCCAAATGGTCACAGGATCAGGCCTGTCACAACAATACTCCAGTCCCTGGTACCAACTTCTGTCTTAGGGTTTTCTTGTCCATGAAAGTATACCATGACCATGGCAACTCTTTTAAGGAAAATATTTAATTGAGCTGGCTCACTTATAGTTTCAGAGGTTCAGTCCATTATTATCATAGTGGGGTGCATGGCAGCATGTAGGCAGATGTGGTTCTGGAGGAATAGCTGAAAAGTTCTACATCTTGCAGGCAACAAAAAGTAGACTGACACACTGGATGGTATTCACAAAGCCCATCCCCCACAGTGACACACTTCCTCCAACAAGTTCACAACTCCTAATAGTATCACTCCCTATGAGATTATGAGTGCCAATTACAAACTACCTCAGACCCCTTTATTAATTTCTATATCCTAAAAAATAAAGCTTTTCTGATTGAAAAAGTTATGTACTAATCTGTGAATATATAAAGAAAAGTACTGAGGGGGAAGTTTGATACTATGTCCATTTAGAAGGATAATTATTATTAATAGATTCTATAGTAGAGCCTATTACCTACCTAGACATTTGATTTTGGTCCAGCTAATAATACCAGACATGAGTTCCATCTCGTTCAGTAGACTGTAAACACAATCAGAAAATGTTTTGTTATTCTATAACATTTGTGCGAATATGGCAGGTGAGTATGTATTGCTGCACCTGTCTTTATTGTAGCTAGCAGATGTCACAGGCGAGTAAGACATTAAATACTTTTGATGTCATTCATAAGAACTTTTAGCCGTATGCAGAGTTAGCTAGTAGGGATGAAACGTTCAGGTCATAGCACCAGTATTTCTACACATTCTGTGACTCAAGTATGTGGTGTCTTCAGCATACTCCAAAAGAGTAAAAAGACAAAGAGGTGTTGATGCTGAGGCTCAAGGCTGTTTCGTTTGTAGAAACTTTACTGAGTTAGGAGTTTGGCAAATGAAAAGTACAGTCTATCATTAAAGGAATAATTCTACCTATCTGTTGATGCTTAAGACAAACTTACCTTCTTAAGGATGGTACTACCTTCCTGAGTGCTGGACCATGTCCAGCTGAAATGTTTAGTCTCCACCCTGGGCAGAGAATCTGTTCTCTGGATCAGAAGTCAATGCTCAGGCTGTGGTTGGCCTTTTGGAGGCCCAGCTAGCAGGATCCGAGGTGTCATCACCTCTCACATACATACTTTATGAGTCATTCCAATCAACTCTTTGGTTTTCCAAGTTGGACTTGATAGGATTATTAATGAATCTGTCCTCAGTGACCTAGTTGGTTTGAATAAATATGTTTTCATGTCTTCCCATAAAATGTCACCTACAAAGGGGTGTGGTGAAAAAGAAACTTTACATGCATTAGGAAAGCAGGAGGAAGAGACCAGTAAAAATAAGACAAAGAATGACAGAGGAAAGGGATGGATGGAAAGAAAATAAGATTTATTTGTGTAAATTTGTGTAAAAATGTCATAAAGAAATGAATTATTTTCCATTTAATTTAGAAATATACTTATTTTTCAAAAATAATTTCCTCAAACTTTCTCTTATAGAGTCATGCCATACATAATACAAACCAAGTGTTTTTAAGAAATAACTCTCTCTCACTGTTGAAGCAAAGCAAAGGTAATAATAAAGAAAATTACTGTCACATTTTTACAAAATGCTTAAGAAAGAATAATCACTTTCATTTACCAAAAAATGGCAGGAGGGAAATCAAACATATAATAGTATAAATTGGGTGAAAATATTCAATGACATGAATCTGTTGCCCACAAAAATTATATAGAATTGTAGAAGAGCACACTTACTATGAACAGTTCTGAGATGATGATTCTTAATAATATCAATCAGCATGCATTTTCAAAATACCAATCTGAGAGCAAGTAAAATCATAAGTTTTATAAAGGGCTGGAGCTATTTCAATAGATACAAATTTGGTCATGAAAATTTAAATAGGATATTGTTTCAATGGAAAACTGATTTCTAAAGAAACAGTAATAAGTACCCTCATAATATTGCCAGTAGATAACACCATCCCTACTATAACCTTTCCAGAGTGTGAATATGTTCATTGATTTCATGAGATGCCTTGTAAACATGAAGAGCTACAGTTACAGGCTAATCTATTCATTGAGCATGTAAAGCTATGGATTTCAAGTCTATTTAAATGTTTTTCTTTATGTTTATGAATATCTTATTATTCCTTAAGTTTGACATTAGAAAGTTATTCATTCTTTTGACCAAACTGATATTTAACATGTAAAAACATATTATCTTTGAAAATATTATTTATATTAAAACTTTACTCACAATTCCATTTGTATATCTAGTAAATTGGTTATATTTGCCATACTCCTTTATTAACTTTTATCATCCTTCCATTTGTTTTTACTTGCTATATTATTATGTTGGAAACATTGTTCTGAAATCAACTACTATTGTTTTGAAGAATACAGGATAAGATCACCTTAACATTGATAATACATTTATCAAGTACTTTGCCTTCTGCTCTAAATTACTTTAAAATAATAAACTAATAAACATTACCATCCTATATACCAACCATTCCTACAGAAATTTAAAACTAGTTTCTCTTTTTCTTCCTGTTAAGGAATTCGATAATGTATATTTGCTAACAGTGAATGTTTAATAAGAAATTAGATTCACAATGACTGACTTCAAAACCTGATTTAGCTCTTCAGAAAAAAATGTTTTACACATACTAATTTCAAATGTCCCATTTTCATATGTTTGATTTTCATCTTCAGAAAAGCAAACACAAAGTATCATAATATGGATATAAGATAATGAAGCAATTACTTTAAAATATGTAAACCATAAAGCACATCTGTCCAACAATAAGTAGATGGCAACTATTACAAAAGAGAGTAGCTACCTAGGTAATCTATGGGGGATCTCCTTGTTCTGTTGTTACTACAATAGAGTACCAGAGGCTCCATAATTTATTCTTTATAAAAGGAAATTTATCCATTTTTTCTGTGAGCTGGAGATTACGATTTCAAAATATTGATAGTGGACAATGTTCTTCATTCAATCTATTTCACTCCATGATAAAAATTGGATATAAAAGATCATGAAGAGGGGACAGTATGAACTTGATACTTCTACAACATACACACTTCAGATAATGAACTACTCTTGGGCATATATCCAAAGCATACTCAGTCATACCACAAGGACACATACTCAACTATGTTTTTAGTAGCATTATTCATAATAGCCAGAACCCAGACACAACTAGATACCCCTCAACCTAAGAATGGATAAAAAAAAAAAAAAAAAAAAAAAAAAAAAAAAAAACATGAGGTACATGTACACAGTAGAGTATTACGCAGCCATAAAAAGCAGTGACCTCATGAAATTTGCAGGCAAATGGATGGAACTAGAAAATATCATTCTGAGTGAGGTAACCCAGACTCAGAAAGAAAAACACAATATGTACTTACTTGTAAGTGGATACTAGATATAAAACAAAGGATAACCAGACTAAAATCCACAGCTCCAGAGAAGCTGGGTAACAAGGAGGATCCTCAGAGGGACACAGAGATCACCCTGGGAAGGGGAAATAGATGAGATCTCCATGAGCAAACTTGAAATGAGGGGGACAATAGAGGGAAGGGGATGGGGGATGAGAACATCAGGGAATGGGATGGTTGAGCAATGATTGAACAGGGATGGAGTGGGAGAGCAATGAAAGAGATACTGTGATAGAGGGAGACATTATGGGGATAGGAAGAAACCTGGTGCTAGGAAAATCCCAGGAATCCACAAGCATGACACCAGCTTAGACTACTAAGAATAGTGGAGAGGGTGCCTGAGCTGGCTTACCCAGTTCTTAGATCAGTGAATACTCTGTCATCATTGAGCCTTCATCCAGTACCTGATGGGTAGAGAAAGCTGGAGGGGGAGTGGAAGGAGGGGGGAGAGGGGGATGTGGATCTGTAGTTGGTATGTTAAATGAATAAAACAATTCTAAAATTAAAAAATCAACAAAGGAACAAACAACAACAACAACACACACACAAAAACAAAACAAAACAAAACAAAAAACACTCCACCCATAAGGATACAGCTTTGGGAGGCCCAATCATTGCTATAGGTCTGCCTTCAGAAGACTATTGCATTGGTAAGTATGTTTCCAACCTGAAATTTGGAGAACACTTTCCAATCACAGCATCAAAGCAGGTTAAAATCTAGATTTGCTTGATTCTAAACATTATTGTTTCTTCATTATATAATATTATCTTCTGGAAATAAATATATCATCGATAAAATAGTCCTCTGAAAGTCCTTTGATGCAGGTGATATTAAATTTGAAAATAGAACTTAACTAGGCCACGGAATGAAACAGTCATCTTAGTGATGGCATTTGTGAACCAAAGGACTCATCTAATTGTTTTCTTTGCAGCTCAGTCAGGTGGATTTGCAAGAGAAAAGAAATGCTGATGAGACACTGTGCTGACCCACTTTGTCTTCCTGCAGATGGTCCCAGCTGGAGTAATGTGTACTTATTGTTCAAACAAGAACATTTTTTTTTAACTTTTCATTACATGTCTCCCGGGAAATAAAAATATAAATGTTGATGTGTTATCTGCAGTGGGGGAGAATAGGCCTGATATTCATAGGAGCCAAATCCCATATGAAATCATTCTCACATTATAACAAAAGCATGGTTTATAACTGGAAAAATACAAAAACAGGTGTCTGTCATTGTTTTATATTTTAATTGCACTACAAACACACATAATTTTGAAATTTACCTTAAAATTAAACAAAAAAGAAATACTCTTTTGAATCTATTCCTATAAACATACAGTTCGAAGAAACATCTTGAAGTGATAAGGAATGAAAGAATGGCAGGTACAGACCAAGGGAACTCTTTATCTCCCTGATGTTGATAATATGCTGACATATTATCTGATTTCCTGATATTGGAGATTATATGCAGCTAAGAAATAAAAGCAAGCAGAAGCAGCAAGAACAGTGCATACCCACCACCATGCCTTTTGGAGGAAGAACCTGTGTGATCCAGCAGTACCTCTGTAAGTACTCTTGAGAATATGGATCAGCAACAGAAAATGTTTAGGACCATACCATGGCGCATGGTAGTTTTTTTCTATCTGTAGTGAGCACATACCCCGGTTACAGGGGAGGAATAATCACTCTTGATTCAGACTTGGTATAACACTCATTTATTCACACAATAAGATTACAAGCAATATTTATCCCGTCTTCCAAATGGAACCAGGAGTACCTCTCTGGGTATATAGGTCCGGACTCGCCACATCTGTTCCTCTGGATCTTGGCTCAGCCTTCCTCTGGTCAGACACATATGCTCTGGGGACAGGATCTCACGTCTCTGGCAGAGGAGAGTCATCTCATGCTAGGACCTGACAAGATCTGTTGGTCGGGTCTGAGGCTTCATCTTCTATATTCTTTTCTGGTTAGGTTTCTAGTCTTATCCCTACTTCCACACATAGCTTATAGCTTAGCACTACTCCATTTGTGGTTTACTTACATCTTTCTATTGCTTATCACTCCTGACCAGGGTTGTTCACCCTAGGCCTTACATGTTCCTTACATTATCGTAATAGAAAACATGGCCCCGTAACTTATTTTCTTTTCTTAGGCTCATAGCATTCTGTGATATTAGTGAAATGGTCTTGAAGATCTTTGAGAAAGTGATGTCTTTTTGTTAAACAGTTGGGTTCCATTTTCCAGGATAGACTGCAGATAAAGGAGGGGGGGAGAGAAAGAAACATAGCCTCAGACACTTGTGAAAATGACAGTCTTATATGCAGTGAGGCTCAGAGGCAAATGGCAAGGCCTGCCTCTGATCCATGTGTGCATGTTGAGAGTGTGTGCAGAAAATGTCAACCATGGCTTACTTCCCCCAAATATGTATGGGCTGGACTGCTCTCCTACAAGGAATGCTCCTACAAAGATTAGCTAAGCCTGTCTTCTTCATCCAGAGCACATCATAAACACTTCCTACTTGTTTATCTGTGTATGTTAGCCTAAGCATTCTTGTTCAGCAATAACCCTACTTCCTCTACTGAACTGTATAGAATAAATACTATGTCCATCTGGAGTACTTAACTTTTTTTCACCAGAGAGCTCAGTTCAGTCAAACCCAGCTTTCCTGAGTGCCTGTGTCTTTCTGTCTTTCATGAATTTTCTTGCCACCACTAGTAAGTCCAAGTCCCATAGAAGCCATGCAAGGATTCAGGAATATCAATGAATTTTTGCTTGCTATGCTATATCATGCTTATTCTCTATCTCTCTTTTATTTTCACTGTAGCCTTTGAAGCCTGTCCTTTAACTCACTATGTAGACCAGGTTGCCCTCAAACTCATAGAGATTCACCTGTCTCTGCCTCCCAAGTGTTGGGATTAAAGGCATGTGCCACCACTGCCTGGCTTATATCATGTTTATTCTAATAACAAAAGCAATGTTTATTTACCAGAGTCCATGTGACAGGTCTCTGTCATATTTCATTTCCAGTTCTTATGGATCCTATGTTCTTTGCTTGATCAACATAACCACAGATCTAGGATTTTTTTACAACTTCAGAGAAAAATAGATTTAGCATGTATTATGAGTTAAGGAAGAAACTTAAACATTCATTCTTCAGTCAATTGATAATAGCAAATGGGAATTTTATAAAAATAACTAGAATAAGAAAATATATAAACCTGGCAAAGAATATGCTACTGCTTACATGATACAGAAGAAAGTCAGTTCAGCTAAGTTGGAAAACAGAGATATTAACATATTTTGAATTTCGTAGTCCTGCATCAGAGTGATAAAGGATCAAAATGCTACAAAGGATCTTCTAAAATTGTAATTCTTTACACTATTATCCCATACATAACATGTGTCTTATTTTACTACAGAAAGTCTTCCTAAAGAATATATTTTAAGCTGGGCGGTGGTGGCACACGCCTTTAATCCCAGCACTCGGGAGGCAGAGGCAGGCGGAACTCTGTGAGTTCGAGGCCAGCCTGAGCTACCAAGTGAGCTCCAGGAACGGCGCAAAACTACGCAGAGAAACCCTGTCTGGAAAAACAAAACAAAACAAAACAAAACAAAAAAAGAATATATTTTAGATCTTTTCCTGATTTTAATCTTTGAATTGAAATTATAGGACAGTAACTTAAACAAAGACATCTATTAAATCAAATATCATCCTACCTCTGTCTACATTGTGGCTCACTGTCGGAAAATAAAGGAAATTTAATTTTGTATTTAAAACCAGTAACATTGGCTGTCCTCATTATATCTTTTCTTATAGACCAAATGTTTACTGTGTTTTAGGCAGGCTTATGACTGCTTAAATAAAAAGACTAAATTAACCACATTTTTAAGGGCAAGTTGTGAAATTACACAAATGTACAGATGAAGAGAAGTACCACAAATTTACATTTCCTTCTTTTAATCAATCAGTATCCATTGTTACCAAATGACAACCTAAACTGTTTTCTTTCCCACTTATTACAGAACAATGATACAATATGTACCCTTTGTAATATGACTGCTATCCCTTAATTTTGAAATGGGCCCTTGTTGTTCCTGGTGCAGAAAGCAGGTGCTTACATCTTGAACTGCAAGCAGGAAGTAAAAGAGCAAACTGGAAATTGTGTAGGTCTTTAACCTTTCAAAGTCTCTCTTTAGTGACATACTTCCTTCAACAGTGCTGGTCCTTTTGAATCTCCCTAAATAATGCCACAAACTGGGGACCAAGTGTTCAAAAACATAAGACTATAGGGGACAGTCTCATTCAACCTACTAAGGTCAATTTAACCACTTAATATTTAAAATGAGACTTGAGTTGTGTCAATCATAATATACATTTAAGTAATTTACCCTGTGGGAATGTGTGATTCCAGGAAGGATATTTTAATATATCCAAAAACTATGAAATAGAGTCCAATGGATAGTTTACAAAAATTAAAAGTGTATGTGCCTGTGAAAATAAGAGCACAAAAGCATACACAAGATTATTACCCAGTAAGGAAATACAAATCCAAAGTAAATGCATACCTGCTCAAGGACCCAAGGAAAAACATAATTCTGATATTACAATGAACTCAGCTATGGTAAAATTGTCATTGTTGGGATCAGAGGCAAGGACTTTCTGAATAAGGACTCTGTGCATTCAGGAAATAATACCAACAATCAAAAAAATGGGACTTCATTAAATAAAAAGATTCAAATATTTAGGCTGGAAAGATGGCTCAGCAGTTAAGAGTACACAGGGTAGTTTTTTTTTTTTAATTAAGATATTTTCTATTTATTTTACATACCAACTACAGATTCTACTGTTCTCCCTCCTCCTGCCCCTGAGCCTTCCCCCACAACTCCCCACCCCCATCTCCATCTCCTCCACGGCAAAGTCTCCCATGGGGAGTCAGCAGAGTCTGGTACATTCAGTTCAGGGAGGTTGAAGCCCCTCCTCCCTGTACCAAGGCTGCACAAAGTATTTCACCATAGACACTAGGATTCAAAAAGCCGGCTCATGCACTACAGACAGGTCCCAGTCCCACTGCCTAGGGTTCCCCTAAACAGTTCAAGCTAAACAACTCTCTTGCCTATCCAGAGGGCTTAGTCCAGTTCCATGGGGGCTCCTCAGCTATTGATCCACAGTTCATGTGTTTCCACTAGTTTGGTTAGTTGTCTCTGTACTTTTTCCAGTCATGGTCTTGATATCTCTTGCTCATTGCATCCTTCCTTTCTCTCATTGATTGGACTCCTGGATCTTTGCCTGGGACCTGGTCGTGGATCTCTGCATCTGCTTCCATTAGTCACTGGATGAGGGTTCTATGAGGACAGTTAGGGTATTGAGTCATCTGATCACCAGAGTAGGCCAGCTCAGGCACCCTCTCAACTATTGCCAGTAGTTTATGGTGGAGTCATCCTTGTGGATTCCTGGGAACTCCCCTAGCACTCTGCTTCTCCCTATTCCCATGGTTTCTTCATTTATCATGGTATCTCTTTCCTTACTCTCCCACTGTTCCTGTTTCAGCTAGAACCTCCTGCTCCCCTAAGCTCTCATTCCCTGCCCCTTGCCTTCCATTACCCCCTTCCTCATCCCTAGTTTGCTCATGTAGATCTCATCCATTTCTCTATCACTGGGCAATCCATGTGTCCTTCCTAGGGTCTTCCTTACTAGCTAGCCTCCCTGGAGCTGTGGGTTGGAGTCTGGTTATCCTTTGCTTTACAATCTAGTATCCACTTATTCGTGAGTACATACCATGTTTGTCCTTCTGAGTCTGGGTTACCTCACTCAGAATGAAGCAAAGATCTCCCATGCTCAGGGATAGGTAGGATTACATAGTAAAAATGGCAATCTTATCAAAAGCAGTCTATAGATTCAATGCTATCCCCATCAAAATCCCAACACAATTCTTCACAGACCTGGAAAGAACAATACTTAACCTCATATGGAAAAGCAAAAAACCCAGGATAGCTAAAAGAATCTTGCACAATAAAGCAACCTCTTGAGGTATCACAATCCCTGACTTCAAGCTTTACTATAGAGCTACAGTAATAAAAACAGCTTGGTATTGGCATAAAAACCAACATGTGGATGAATGGAATATAATTGAAGACCCTGACATTAATCTACACACGTATGAACACCTAATTTTTGACAAAGAAGCCAAAACTGTACAATGGAAAAAAGAAAGCATTTCAACAAATGGTGCTGGCATAACTTGATGTCAACATGTAGAAGATTGCAAATAGATCCATATCTATCAGTATACACAAAACTTAATGTGGATCAAAGACCTCAACATAAATCCAGTTACTCTGAACCTGATAGAAGAGAAAGTAGGAAGTAGTCTTGAACACATTGGAACTGGAGATCATGAGGTACTTTCAAAGGAATTATTTCCCAGTATCAAACTGGGCATCTCACAAATAACAGTAACTCCAGTTTCAAGGGACCTGAAGCTCTTTGAAAGTCTTCCAGTGTACCTACACTAAGTGCTCATGCCCACGAATAGATGCAAATGTAAACAGGATAATCACACTATAATCCACAGCCCCAGAGAAGTTAGATAAAGAAGTGAAGTCTAGGGAGGATGCATGGATATCCCTGGAAAGGGGAAATAGAATAGATTCTACTGGTGGACCAGGGGCAGGTGAGTATAATAACAG
Organism: Peromyscus maniculatus bairdii; assembly: GCF_049852395.1. Lineage (NCBI taxonomy): Eukaryota > Metazoa > Chordata > Mammalia > Rodentia > Cricetidae > Peromyscus > Peromyscus maniculatus. The sequence continues at coordinate 56,403,283 of NC_134861.1, forward strand.
TGGGAACCCGATGGAGGTGAAAGAGACAGAGGAAGAGAGTTTGGGGAGAGATAACTGGAATAGGTAGACATTTTGGGGGTTATGTGGAAACCTAGTACAGTAGAAACTTCTGGGAACTTACGAGGACTCTAGTGAGGACTCCTAGTAATGGTGCATATGAAGCCACAGACGTGGCTACCAGTAATGGCAATGGGATACCAACCAAACCACAAAACCTACCTAGGACCCACAACCTGACCTTCCTGCTAGATGCTATGGGGCTTGTGGGAGTTGTCAACCAATGGCTGGTCTAATGAGACAATCCACTAGAGGGAATTATGACAGATACTGCTAAGGTAGCCAGAATCCAGAACCTATGTGTTTTAGAAACCTAGCTTAGAATCAAACAAGACTGACAAAAAAAAAATCAAATGAAATTATTTCTAATGATATTCTGCTAACCCAATCATCATCAAAGAGGTTTCCTCCAGCAGCTGATGGGAGCAAATACAGAGACCCACAGCCAAACATTACAGGGACCATTCAGAACAGGTGAGGAGGATTATAGGAGCCAGAAAGGTTGAGGACACTAAGTAAGCCTCAGGGAATCAACTAAGCAAGTGCATAGGGGCTCATAGAGACTGAAGTACCTACCATGCAGCCTGCATGGGGCTGTGCTGGGCTTTCTGTATACATGCTATGATCTTTTTATAGCTTGGGGTGTTTATTGGACTCCTAGCCATGGGAATGGGGGTGTCTCTGACTCCTTTGCCTGCTTTTCTCCTACTAGGTTTCTTCATCCAGCTTTGATATGAGGGTTTATGCCTCATCTTATTGCATCTTGTTACCCTGTGTTCAGTTCATGTCACTGGGAGGCCTGCTCTTTTCTGAAGGGAAACGGAGGAGCCGTGGATCTAGGGACAGAGGAGGTGGGGAGTTGTGAGAGGAGGGGAAGGAAGAGAGGTTGCTGTCGGGATGTATTGTTTGAGAACAATGAACAACAAGAAAAATAGATGTAAATTTTAACAATACATTATAATAAATTTATGATAAAAATTTATAACATTTAGGAGATATTAGATAAGATGCCATTTTTAAGTTAATCTTGTAGTTTTTGTTATTACATACACACTATTTAGTATAACATAAAATAGTAGAAATAAGGATTATCTTTGTAAGTAAATGTTTTGTTAATTCCTTGATAATTTCAAAAATAAATAAATAAATAAAACTGTAAAAAATTTTAAAAATAAGTAACCCAAACAAGAAGAAAAAAATAAAAAATAAAAAGCGAAAATAAACAGAGAAGCCATCTGCAAAACCAAAGAAGTATGTGAAGGGAGAGCCTACATAACAAGAGAAGATCCTCACCAGTTGACAAATGATCTATATTACAAAATGAACATGACAAACTAAACCACAAGCTACCAAACAAGCAAGGAATAAATAGAGTGATAAAGAGATAATGCTCACAAGGTATAATCAAGACATAAAAAGCTGTTCAACCTTACGGTCAAACACAGAAATGCAAGTAGAATCTGTGCTACCATTCAGTTACAATGTCAGTCAACACTGGTGTGAATGCTGGGGAAAGGGAGTTTTTATATACTATCAGTGCGGTGAGAATTAGTCCAACAACTGTGAAAATCAGTATAGAATTTTCTCAAAACAGTAAAATATATCCACCATATAGCCTAACTCTGCATCACTCCTGAAGATTTATTTAAAGGATTTCCTGTCAATACACTACAGTGATACTTGCACACAAGTGTTTATTGCAGTACTATTTATAGTTGCTGTTATGAAACCGAATAGAGGAACAGATAAATTATATATATATATATATACATATATATATATATATATGAAATTATTTTTATTATTTTTGTTATTTGCATAAAGATGGTCAGAGACAGCAATGTTAATCAAACTATGCCATTTCCCAAAAGAAACATACTGAATGTTTTCTCTAACTTATGGCTCTTCAATTTTATATGGATACATAAAATCATGCAGTGTACATATGACATAAAAGTAGAAGTAGAATTCTTTAGGTGATAAAAGGAAACTAAAATGAGGTGAGTGAGATATGAGAGTAGTCTCAACATATGATATTTCAATATCCAAAAATATATTTAATAATATCAACAGATAATACCAAAGTTATTCTTAGCATAAATGCCTCACGTTTATTTTAAAGTTTAAAAGACTTGATATTAATTCAATATGATTATTTTAATTACTATTGGAATAGTCAGCTATGCCATACATACATATGAAAAATACATAAACAGATCAATACCATAGATTTACAAATATGTTGTGATAAAGTGCATTAATATTTATGATTGCATTGAAAGTAAATTAAAATGTTGTTAGAATAAATAAGATTCAGCATAAATGAGTATAAAAGCAAATGAATCACAATCTCATTAGAAACAGAAAAAGTGCTTTGAAAAAAACAAAGCATCAACATTATTTCACAAGAAATGTGACAATAGAATAGAACTACAAGACAGGATGCTTGCTTATCATTTTCCCCACAGTGATCTTACTGATGACGGGGAACATTATGAGTACAGAGGAAAATGCAAATGCAAATGACAAGTGGGAAACACTTCTCACAGATATCCAAAACTTCTGAATGTCTACAGTTGGAAAGGTTTACAATAGCAAATGCTATGGAGATGATAGAAAAACTTGAACTATCATAAAATACTTGTGGGATGTCAGAATGTGTCTCTTTATGAAAATTTTAGAAGTGCTCAGAAAGTTTAAAATGATCTACTCTACGGTACAGTGCACAGTCACACACACACACACACACACACATACACACATTCACAAAACTGTTAATAGCATATTAGTGTCATAGATTGTTCACTAGTCAAAACTAGAGATAAGACAGCTGAATGTCAAATGGCACATAGGTGCATTAATTAAGACATATATATTCACTAGAATACTAACAAATAATGAGAGGGGAAGAGTGTGGATAATATAACTACAGTGAATCTCAAAAATCACATGAATTACACTCATCCAGTGGTGAAGAATATGCAGGAAATATTAACTTTATGAAAATCTAGAAATGTGTTAGAGGTTGCCCAGACAGTGATGACAAAATTATTATTCTCAGATTTTAGATTGTAGGGATGCTAAAAACGTTCACATGACTTCTCTCCTACATGCTGACCTTAAAACATACACGGTCATGTAGTTGAAATTTACTGATTCTATTGCTTATAAAGTAGTTTATCAAAATTTACTATCATTAGATTATTATATTTTGCATGATATTGCTTTTTTGTGTAAAAATAGGTTTAAAAACTAAGTAATTTTTCATAGGAATAAAACAAGAAAACTGGATAGATTAGAAATCTAACACAATATTTTTTATTTGTAATTTTTCCAATTCTGCTCAAATCCTAGTAGCTTCTTTGGTAACTTGGATACACTCTTATCCCACCTAGTTAATCTCTGAAGACATAACCTGACCATAATAATCCATGGCCCTTCAAAGTGATTTTTTAAAATGTGAACATTCATAATTCAGGATATCCCATTTTTATGCATTAAGTGACAATCAAACAAGGACAATTTTTAAACATTGTATTTCTTTTCAAATACCTGTATGTTTATGTTTTCATATGAGGAAAGTAGGTGATAACTTCTTAAGGAGCAAGAATTGCAAATACATTCACATAGTCTGACCACATGCACACTGGGCACAAGGAAATATAATTATGAAGGTACCAATTACAGGCATGGGCAAACATGCTTTGGAATGAAATGTACCCCAAAACAATATAAACAAATAATACACTAGAATGCTTTATGCTCTACACCAGATTGTCCTACTGTATTGATTAATGTGTGAATGGTGGAAAGTAACCTGAGAATTTACCTTGCTTAACACATAGGTCAGAATTTAAAAGTGCAGACTTACTGTGGTTGTGAATTACATAGTTATTGTGTTTGTGAATTTTCAGCTAACACTTTCTAGCTAATACAATTTTAAATACTTTGTGGTTTGATATTTCTTAACTATTACTATTAACAAATCTTGTCAATGTCAAAATATATGTATTTTAACATAGATATCAACATATGATTGTACATGAAGAAAGCTTTAAAAGATACAATAATATTTTTGCTATAATGTTTTGGAGATGTGAATACATTGATTTTTGTGCTATTAACCTTAATCTATTTAATTATACAATGTGATTAGGACCATACAATGATCTATACTTCCTTACTCTTATTTTTAATTAAATTTAATATATAACTCTTAACCTTAAAAAGTCTTTAGTTTTCTACACAATTAATAATCAAATGTCGCCGGGCGGTGGTGGCGCACGCCTTTAATCCCAGCACTCGGGAGGCAGAGCCAGGCGGATCGCTGTGAGTTCGAGGCCAGCCTGGGCTACCAAGTGAGCTCCAGGAAAGGCGCAAAACTACACAGAGAAACCCTGTCTCGAAAAAAACCAAAAAAAAAAAAAAAAAAAAAAAAAAAAAAAAAAAAAAAAAAAATAATCAAATGTCATTGAATCATTGTGGATTTATACATACCAAGTTTAATAGAATCTCAGTCTTAAAAATCAAGTGTTTTAGAAATCAACATTGGATGAATTAAAATATCTATAAATGTATTCATAATATGACTCTTAAAAATATATTCAGAAGTTGAGTGATTAGAAAAAAGTGATCAGTTTTTTAATCATATGTTACTATGAATACCTTTTTACTGTTAACATAGAGTTGAAATTTTAAAATATGTCCCGAGAATATCAAATACATCAAAGCTTAGGTAGACTTATGAATATGATGATGTGCTTCCCAAGTGAAATGTTTTTAGTATTTTATTTCTGTGTTTAATCTACACTACCCTTACTTTGAATCAGAACGAAATATTTAGAATACTAAATATCAATTCCCATGTGTCTAGTACACCAGTAAATTTCATTGCCTATGAATCTAATTACGTTTAATTTGATTAATAGACTGACATTAGGTGATTCTTAAAAGTAGAAAGGAGGTAAAAATAGAAGACACACACATGCACACAACTGGGGACAACAATTAGTAATTTCTGTGTGGTGACATTTTATCTGTGTCCCCCAATAAAATTTATCTGAGTATTAGAGGAAAAAGCTAGCTACTATATTAAGCATAGAAGTCAGGCAATGATAACACATGCCTTTAATCCTATCACTCGGAATGCAGGGATCTGACTGGATCTCTGTGAGTTCAAGGCCAGACTGGGAACAGAGCCAGGCATGGGGGTACATGCCTTAAATTCTAACACTAGTTAACCATGGAAGTCTGTATGTTGGTACAGACAGAAAGGGAGTGATAGAGCTGGGCAGGAAGAGGAAGTGATACAGCTGGACAGAGAGAGCAAATGATATAGCAGAATAGAAAGGTATGTGTAGGTGTGGGTATACAGGAAGTAGGTCTCTTTGGAAGCTGAGATGTCAGTGAGGTGAGATTGGCTTTTGGCTTTTCCAATTCCTCTGATCTCTCAGGTTTTCATCCCCATATCTGGCTCCTTGTTTTTTTTTTTTTTAATTAATAAGACCTTTTAAGATTTGTGTTACATTTTTGTCTCTTTGCTATTAATCTGAAATCTTTCAATGAAATAGTTTTTCATATTCAAAACATAAACATTTTACAAGCCTGATTGGTAAGACCAGCATGATGAGGCTACTATAAGTGATGAGTAGAGCATCAGTCAGGTATCAAAATGATAAAGCTTTTCAAGAGGTCACAACATTTGCTTTATCCAACAAAAAGTAAAAGAAGCTACTCAAAGCTTTCTGTCTTACCACTGAAGTAAGACACTATGTAGATGTAAATCTCATTACTTGGTTCCTTTATTAATGACAGAAGTTAGCACGAACCTATAGTGATATTTTATTTGTACTAAAATGTGATTTGTATGTTAATAAATAGAGTTTTGCCGGGCGGTGGTGGCGCACGCCTTTAATCCCAGCACTCGGGAGGCAGAGCCAGGCGGATATCTGTGAGTTCAAGGCCAGCCTGGGCTACCAAGTGAGTTCCAGGAAAGGCGCAAAGCTACACAGAGAAACCCTGTCTCGAAAAACCAAAAAAAATAAAAATAAAAATAAATAAATAAATAAATAAATAAATAAATAAATAAATAAATAGAGTTTCCCGGGTGTCAGAGCTATTAGAGCCATAGCAAAAGCTGGGCAGTGGTGATGCACACCTTTAATTCCAGAACTTTGTAGGCAGAGCTAGGTAGATCTTTGTGTGTTCAAGGATACAGCCAGCATTGGAGACACATGCCTTTAATCTCAATACCAACCATAGAAGACCTGGAGGTCTGTACAGACAGGCAGTGATGAGGCAGTCATATGGGTGGGTTTACAACCAATGAGAAGGCAGAACACAAAGTCTATATAAAGACAAAAAACACAGGAAGTAGGCCTCTTGGCTGAAGAGGCTAGCTGCAGATGGGTAAGGCTCTTAGCTCTGATCTCTTGGCTTTCTTCTTTGCATTGGTTCTGTGTTTCTTATTTAATAAGAAGGTTGGTTACATCTACACAAACCCCTAACCAATACTACATAGAAACTATCCATAGGAAGATTTTAAGTGAGTATTTCTTATATCCTGGTTAGACATAGAAATTTGCGTTACAAAAACATGAATTATTTTTAATGCCCAAGGATTTAATGAAATGCTTAATGTAGAGAAATGCTTAAAATTAACCCAGAGGTCTGTAATTTTAAAGTCAGTGTCTGCAGAAAACAGATAGTGCCAATGAAGGAGTGAGGTGAGTAATCATAGAGGATCATTTATATAACAGAATCAGAAGTGGTGACAGAATCACAGATGTTAATTGCTTACACAGGATGGGAAAAGAAAATAAATAAATAGATTCAAAAAAAGGAGACCTGAATGAGGAAGGTTTCAATAGACAACCATAGAAGTGTTTCTGTAATATAGAGTAGGGAATGAATATGTGGCATGATGAAAGAATACAACTATCTTAAAGAGTCTTCAAAGAGGGCATGGAGACATGGAGATAAAGTTGAAATTTGAACTTTTGGTGTATTTACACTGTGCTGAGTATCAAAAAAGAAATGATCTATATGCTTATTGCATGTTCTTATAGACTTAAAGCTCTTTTATATGTATGATCATGTGCTTTAGCTTCTTAGGATATATATATATATATATATATATATATATATATATATATAATATGTAAATATTTAATCATTGACACAGGATGCATTACTCTATACTAAATATAGATAGACTCAGAGTCAATATGGATAATTGTGTAAATGATTAATTGCAAACAATTTAAGATTTTGATTATTTGATAATTGTGATTTTTTTCAAAGAAGATAAACAGAAATATACATGTCTTTTAGTGCTGAAAAATTTACTATGAAAGAATATATGATTTTGTATATATGTGTGTGTGGGTTTGTAGACATACTATACAAACTCCAACACAATACCAACTATTTACTGAGTTTAATGATCCCATTGTCCATCAGTTGTAAATAGTTGTCATTTGGAAGTCACACAGAAGTTGATATCAGTGTGTTTCTCATACCTCTGTAGTCAAAACTTTAAAAATTTTGTCATAGTATTTTAAAATTACAAGATCATTATGTTATTTCCAGCCATCCTTTTCCTCTCTTCAGACCCTCACTAGTCTTCTTATTCTAATCCATTCCATGTGCTCTCATTCTCAAGTTGATAGCCTCTTTTCATTTGAATATATATATATATATATATATAGTATTTTATGCAAATATAAATTTTCTATATTATATATAATGTGTGTTGTATATGAGTGTGTATTTGTACACATATATGTAAAAATATATAAATATAACCTGCTGAGTCCATTTTATTGTGTATTTTTACATGTTTTCAGTGCTGACAGTTTTGCATTGGATAACTATCCAGGAGATTCATCCCTGGGAAATGCTATTTCTCCCTTCTAAGCAGTCATTAGTTGGCTGTAATTCTTTGTCTAGGCCTAAGATCCTAAGAGATCTCCTGCCTTCAGTGTGAGCATAACTCTTGCTAATGTTCAAGTCTTGCTTATGAAGTCATTTCTAAGAAAGGGAGCTTCACAGCCAACTTCCTGATATTCTGAGCTCTTAATAATTTTTCTTCTTTCTCTTCTGTGATATTCTCTGACTCAGACATTGGAGCAACGCTGAAGATACTGCTATGGGTACGGGGCACTCCACAGTTGATTGATCTCTACATTGTCTTGAGAACTGATCTAAAAAGAAAAAGAAGAATAGGGAGAGTATATCTATTATCTGTAGACACACATGAAACTTTTCAATTGCTCATCTATTCATATTGTTTATAAATTTCTTACAATTTTAGCAACATTATATTTTCCATTGATCAGGAAAATAGAGAAACCTTAAAAACTTTCAAAATTTTATAAGCCGGACAATGTCAAGCATGAATTAACATACTTAATTAGAGTCTATTGTAGAAAATTTTGAAGGGCACATACATTCACATAACCTCATGTTGGTCCGGAGTTTGAGAAATGACACCTGAAAATTAATTTATGTATTATTTTCTAATCCTGTCTAACCTCAAGTATTCCTTGGTGTAAAATATGTGGATAATTATAGAAAATATGGTGATTTAAGACTTCTGGGTTCATTAATGAAATAATTATGCACAAATTAAATGAAACAATTGATGTGGTTCAGTAGTGTAAATTTATACTATTTACACCAATATGAAATGCCTATTTTATCCACATGAAACAAAATTCTTGAATTTGTTGTTTTGCTAAACATAGAGCTTATTTTAGTAAAGGTATATGTGGCCTATATTCACTCTTACACTTAATTAATTTTGACTACTTCCCTACTGATATTTCTTTATGGTGTCACTTTAAGGACATCAAGAGATTCCGATTTTAATTAAGTAATGTTTCTGTTACAGTCCTAAACTTGGATATTCCCATTCAGTTAATCTTGATTTGATCCCTAGATGAAATCCATCTATTATTAAAAATAGAAGATACAAGTTTTATGGGATCTCCTGTGGGAATAATTTATATAAAAATCTTGATAATGATTTATTTATTCTGTACTAAAGTGAACAATTTCATGTACTTGAAATGCCCATACTGCATTTTTATTGAGTAAAACAGTGTTTCCAATTCATAAAGCAAAATTTTTCTCCTGAATAAATTTGACATATTTAATTAAATATATTCATTATTCTATAATGGTTCTCTATTTAATTACGAGTATTTGGAAAATGTTGCTTACTCATAATGAAATAGATAATATTTTGAAAACCTGAAATATATGTGCTAAATATTGCCTCGCAGTGAATATTTTCCCTTGAAGATATATTACAGAGAACCATTTAGAAAAATAACCCTGACTGATTAAAAACATCACTTAATTCTATACCTTCTTTAATTTTTTTTTCATTTATTTGATAGAGAGCCTTTCTGGTAAATATTTGTCATCAGACACTGCTTAAGTATAGCCATATAGTCATGAATCACTGGCACAGTTCCTCTGTAAATGGCAAAGTAATTCATTTAGGATAAATTTATATGAATACATTTATATGTTCACACTGAATTTCCAAGGGGCAAGTTGCATTAGCACAGGAAGTATGCATGCATTCTTTACCACTATCTCTCCACATGCATAATACTTAACTTCACACATATTATGTATCTGTTTACTGTCTACATACATGTTTCAGAAGTAGATAAATTGTCTTCTGGAAAATTCTAGCAAGGAGCCATCACTACTCCCATAAATGGGAGGCTACAGCAGCACATGCAGCTGCTGTGCTGTCTGTGAATTGGAAAGCATGCCACTGCAGATAGGGGTGTTGGGAGAAAGTATATTTGGGGATGATGTATTTTGTCTGTCTACTAGGGAGATTTGCAGCATTCAAAACACTACATAGCTCAGGAATCAGGGAATATTTGCAAATTTCTAAATCAAAACACTTTTTTTTTCTAGAATGATTACTCAAATTTAGAGTGAAAACAGCTTATTGCAGTTAACATTTCAGGTTGCAGTCCATCACTTCAGAGAAGTCATGGCAGTAGGAGCTAGAGACAGCTCTTCCACCACATATGTAGTAAACAACAGAGAGAAATGAATTAATTCACAATTATTTGCTTCCTTGTTCATGCTGAGCTTGACATCTCCACTCTTTTTTTATTCATTTTACATACCAATCACAGATCCCCCTCTCTTCCCTCCTCCCGCCCCTTCAGCCTTTTCCTCTTATCCCACCCCCCATTTTCTCTTCCAACAAAGTATGGCCGCCCATGGGGAGTTCACAGAGCCTGGTACTTTCAGTAGAGGCAGGTCCAAGCTCCTCCCTCTGCATCAAGGCTGCCATGATAGGTGGAGACATCATGGGGACAGGGAGAAACTGAGTGTTAGGGAAGTTTCCAGGAATGCCCAAGCATGACCCCAGTTTAGATTACTAGCAATAGTGGAGAGGGTGCCTGAAATGGCTTACCCCAGTAATCAGTCGGGTGAATATGCCAACTCTAGGACAAATTGCTAAAAAGTCTTATTAATTAAACAAACAAACAAGCAAACAAACAAACAAAACCCAGATCCAGATATTGGGGTTAAAACCCCGAGATCAGAAAAACAGAAAGAAGCCAGCCAAGTTTTCACCACTTGGAGATACTTATCCAAAGAGACTTATTTCCTGTATACTCACACCTGTAGTCTTTCTGTTTTGCCATCGTATTTCCTCTCTCCACCCAGCTACACCATTTCTTCTTCCTGCCCAGCTCTGTCACTTCCTGTCTGTCTGTAGAGACCTCCAGACCTTTAGGGTTAGTGCTGAGATTAAATATACATACCACCATACCTGGCTCTGTTCCCAGTATGGCCTTGAACTTGCAGAGATCCAGAAGGATCCCTGGCTTCCGAGTGATAGAATTAAAGGCATGTACTACCATTGCCTGGCCTCTATGTTTACTATAGTGGCTGGCTTTTTCCTCTGATCCTCAGATAAACTTTATTGGGGAACACAGATAAAATATCACCACACCTGTCATCTTAGAGTCTTCATTCAGTAATTGATGGAAGCAGATGCAGAGATCCACAGCCGAGCACCAGGCTGAGCTCCAGGAGTCCAGTTGAAGAGAGAGAAGAGGGATTCTATGAACAAGAAGCATCAAAATCTTGGTGGGGAAAGCTACAGAGACAACTAAACCAAACTAGTGGGACTTATAAACTTTAAATCAACAGCTGTGGAGCCTCCATGGGACTGGACTAGGCCCTCTGCATAAAGGAGACAGTTGTGTAGCTTGATCTGCTTAAGGGGGCCACAGCAGTGGGTCAGAATCCATCCCTGATACATGAAATGGCTTTTTAGAGGCCACTACCTATGGTGAGACACCTTGCACAGCCTTGATATCAGCACTCTTATACAGATCACAACCTGCAGCCTAAAGAGGGGTGCTGCCCATAGCGCACTGGGTTGTCACCCATGAATTAATTCAAGGCAATACCCCACAAATGTACCCAAATATCAACCAAAGGTAGAGAAACACTTTTTTATAGTATTTTTATTTTATAATTAACTTAATTTCACATATCAGCCACGGATTCCCCTGTCTTCCCTTCTTCTACCCCAAGCCCTCCCCTCAGCCCACCCCCTACTCCCACCTCCTCCAAGACAAGATCTCCCCTGGGGAGTCAGTCCAGCCTATCAGACTCAGCCAAGGCAGGTCCGGTCCCCTTCTCCCTACACCAAGGCTGAGCAAAGTGTCTCAGCATAGACCCCAGGCTCCAAAAAGTCAACTTATGCACCAAGGACAGGTCCCAGGCCCACTGCCTGGGAGTCTCCCAAACAGTCAAGCTAATCAACTGTCTCACTTATCCTGAGGGCCTGGTCCAGTTCCATGGAGATTCCTCCACCATTGATTCACAGTTCATGTGCTTCCCTAGTTTGGCTATTTGTCCCTGTGCTTCTTCCAACCATGGTCTCAACATCTCTTGCTCATGCAATCCCTCCTCTCTCTTGCTGATTGGACTCCTGGAGCTCTACCTGGAGCTTGGCCATGGACCTCTTCATCCACTTCCATCAGACACTGAATAAGAGGTCTATCATGACAGCCAGGGTGTTCAACCATCTGATCACCAGAGAAGGTCAGCTCAGGCACTCTCTTGACCATTGCCAGTAGTCTACAGAGGAGGTATGGCTTCCCACTCAGCAGAGAAAAACAATGACATCATGAGGTTTGCAGGCAAATGGATGGAGCTAGAAAAAATCATTCTGAATGAGGTCAGAAAGAGAAGCATGGTATGTACTCACTTATAAGTAGATACTAGATGTAAAGCAAAGGATAACCAGACGGCAACTCACAACTCCAGGAAGGCTACCTAGTAAAGAGGACCCTGAGAAAGACACAAGGATCTCCCAACGACAGAGAAATAGATGATGAGATCTACATGAGCAAACTGGGGTTGGGGGTTTGGTTAATAGAGGCAAGGGTCAGGGGAAAGAGAGCTTAAGGGAGAGGGAGGTCCCAGCTGGATCAGAGCAGTGGGAGAATGGAGAGGGAGATACCATGATGAATGAAGATCCCAGGGGAATAGAAGAAGCAGAGTGCTAGAGAGGTCTCTAGAGAAACACTCTTACCAAGTAATTCTAGGATGTGTTAAGTTGACATTTAGTGATAACCATCAAAATTTATTTCTGCTATAATAAATTAAAAAAATTATTGATGATGTCTCATCTCAAGACCTTAACTTAATCACAATTGTAAACTAATTTCCCTTTGAATACATAGTGAAATATTCACAAATTCCAGAAATTAGGAAATGGGCATATTTAAGGGCCAGTGTTGCATTCTACCACATATTTGCTCCAAAAAAATATGACAATATACTAGGCTCATTATTTTCCTCAACAATTTCTCCCCATGTATCACTCACTTATTTTAAGTGCTCCCTAATTGATATTTAAAAAATTACAAATGTGTGCTCAGTGCATGAGCTGGCTGTTTGAAACCTGGGGCTTATGCAGGGACACTTGGCTCATCCTGGGAGGAGGGGACTGGACCTGCCTGGACTGATTTTACCAGGTTGATCTCAATCCTTGGGGGAGGCTTTGCCCTGGAGGAGGTGGGAATGGGGGGTGGGCTGGGGGGAAGGGGAGGGGAGCAGGAGGGGGAAGAGCAAGGGAATCTGTGGCTGATATGTAGAACTAAATTATATTGTAAAATTAAATTAAATTAAATTAAAAAATAGTGAAGTTAAAGGAAAATTTACTCCATGTACTTCACATTAATTAGAGAATATAATGCTGAGTTTCTTTTATTAAAAAAATACAAATGTGCTCCCTATTCTTTTAACATTAAATATGTTGTATCATACTTGATGTCATTTTAATCAATATGAATTTGAGGTTTCATTTATGTTAGTTCTGGAAGAACATTGTTGACTATATAATGTTTTCAAATCTACATAAATCTGGTTTAATAAAAAAGAACATTGTTGTATTCATGTTTCATGAGACAAGACTATTATACACAGACAAGCAGCAAGGACAGCAGAGGGAGAGGCTTTGGAAATATCCCTGGACAGATGGAAACTAAACTTCATGTGGGCCTGGCACAATGGCTGAAGAAACTTTTAAAGTACTCTCAACTTCCTGAGTTTTAGTGCTTGGGTAATGAACTCAGAATGTCATGAAAGTTATTTTGTTTCTACAGTCCTGGGATATTCATAACTTTCATACATCTCAAGATATTGCATTATCAGCACATTTTTTTCTGTTATCTTGAGACTTCAAATAAAATGGGGCATGAACTGAAACAGGTTTTTTTTTTTTTTTTTTTTTTTTTTTGGTTTTTCAGAGACAGGGTTTCTCTGTGTAGCTTTGTGCCTTTCCTGGAACTCACTTGGTAGCCCAGGTTGACCTCGAACTCACAGAGATCCGCCTGCCTCTGCCTCCCGAGTGCTGGGATTAAAGGCGTGCACCACCACTGCCCGCCTTGAAACGGTTTTTTAATAGCTACAAAGAAGCTGCTTGCATTGTTTGTACATTGATTAGATTACATAAAGTTTAGAAAACAAATTGCAAATGAATTATCTTTATTATGTATAACCTTTTCATCTATAGAATGTACTTTTGCATTTATTTGGAGACACTAATTCACATATTCAACAGAGAAATTTTTCATTTAGCTTAATAATTTTTCTTCTGTAATATATATGAATAAAACACATATAACATGATGTTTTATGACTATTTTAAATTTCTTCTGCTTACAATTTATTTTATGATTGAGTGGTTTGTATAATGTATGTAATGTGATTTTATATATATATATATATATATATATATATATATATATATATATATATATATACTGAATGTGCTATATTTTGTGTCTTGGTGCCACTGAGGAATCCAGAACATATTAAAAGAAAAAAAAACAACACAAAGAAACAAAAATCTGCCAGTCATGGTGATATATGCTTTGGTCCCAAAAATGAAGTAAAAAAAATAGCTGTATCTCTGTGTTGCAAGCCAGTCTGCCCTACATTGAGATTTCCAGGCTAACAAGAGTTACACAGAAGGAGGAAGAGGAGGGGGAGGAGGAAGAGACAAAAAATTAGGAAAGGTAAGAAGAGGAATGAGAAAAACAAGAAGAAAACCAAGATGAAGAAGAAAAAGAAGAGGAAGTAGAAGAGAAAGTGGAAGAAGAGAGAAAAAAACTTTGCTCCATTAATATTTTTTCCCTGGACACAGAAAAAAGGAAGAAATTTGGATGTAAAATATGATGCATGAACAATGATACATGTTAGAAGAAAAATAAAATTGCAATAGGAAAGAGGGAGTTTAGCATTACATTTTTGTTTGATATTGATACGCATCAAACTTTAATAGCAGGTGATATCTGAATAAACAGCTAAGGGAATTAAGGAAGCCTATGAAAGAATTTTCCAGGTAGAAACCTGTGATTGTTAGTGTTAATTGACAAACTGACAGAACTTAGAATCACTTGGAAGAGAGGTCATCAAGAATATCTATGAGGGATTTTATTAATTATGTTAGTTGGTATAGAGTGATTCA
The DNA here is from genome assembly GCF_049852395.1 of Peromyscus maniculatus bairdii. Lineage (NCBI taxonomy): Eukaryota > Metazoa > Chordata > Mammalia > Rodentia > Cricetidae > Peromyscus > Peromyscus maniculatus. Next base: position 56,418,377 of record NC_134861.1, read on the forward strand.
TATTAATTGTGGGTAAGACCATTCTGTTTGTAGGTTATATTGCATAAAATGGAAAAGAGAGCTGAGCTCTGGTGTACGTGCATTCACTGGTTATTGACATAATGTGATCATGTGCTGCTTCAAGCTCTTGCTGCTCTAGCTTCTGTACCATGATGGACTATGTTCTGAACTGAGGGGTAAGGTAAACCATTGCCTCATTTGCTCTGTCAGAATATTTACTGCTGTGGATATCACTCTATATAAATAAAACACTGATGGCCAGTGACCAGACAGGAAGTATAGGCGGGACAAGGAGAGAGGAGAATTGGGAAAACAGGAAGAAGTGGGGAGAGACACTGCAGCCACCGCCAGGACAAGCAACATGTAAAGATGCCGGTAAGCCACCAGCCACGTGGCAAGGTATAGATTTATAGATATGGGTTAATTTAAGATAAAAGAACAGTTAGCAAGAAGCCTGCCATGGCCATACAGTTTATAAGTAATATAAGCGTCTGAGTGATTATTTTATATGTGGATTGTGGGACTGTGGGGCTTGGTGGAACCTGGAGAGAAGCCCTCCAGCAACAATTTACCATAGCAGTAAGAGAAACAAACCAAAAGTAAGACACAGATCAGCAAATTCACAGATCTATGGTGGGGAATGAAGGAAAAGCTGAGTGTGTGAAATCCTGCACTGAAGAATTCTTGGCCTGAGCCAGCAAGTTCAATGACCAAAGCTTCAGACACATTAGAAACTAGCAAAGCTTCCCCATTAGTCTGTGTGGCTTAAAGGAACACAATGCCTTCTTCAGGTCCAAGTGCAAATGTTGTTATTGTGTACACAAAAAGACCACCATAGCTTTCTCTGCTGAATGTTTACAGCCTTAAGACAGCTTCCATATAGATATTGCTTCTACCAAGATTAGCTAAACTTGAATTTTTGTTCAGCTGCATGAAGTAACAGTGACTCCATGTTAAACTGTATATGATAAACAAACTGAGCATTGACATCATGCAGCTTCTCCATCAGACAACCTAGTCCACACCATCCTAGCTTTCTTCTCCATTCACTCATTGTCACTAGTCTGGGTTTTGAGACCTAAGCCATATAAGGACCTAATAGTCTAGAGTCAAAGTCCCAACCATATTAAAGAAATAGCTTGTGGATACAAAGAAAATAGAAGCACGATTTGGGATGCATGTTATTAATAAGGCACTATGATTTACATATCAAATTTGCCATACAGACTTCTGTGCTGAGACTATAGCTTTTATTTGATGACACTATTTTGGGGAGACTGAATCATTTAGGAGATAGGGCTGGAATAAAGATAGTGAGTTTAATGACAGCAGTCTTGTTATTAATTTCCCAGCTCCACTCCTCTGCCATCTCCTCTTCTTAACTGACCAATATGTGAGCAGGTGGACTCATTATCTTGCTGCCACAATCAAGAAGCTATTCTCTTCTTCATCCTTCCCTGCAATAATGGCCTACTTTTGGTAGGTGTTTTGTCATAGGAAGAAAAATAAGCAATACCAGGTATAAGACATGAGAACTTTAAATGAGTAAAATTATTTATTTTTTGCCCTTAGTTAGACAGAAAATCAATGAGTTAGGTCTGTAAACTTTTATCATGCATTCTTTGACCTCAGTGATGTTAACAATTCATTGTGGGCACAAATAAAGGTAAGGATATCATTTATAGCCTTTCTCAAAATTTAATCTGGAAGACAGGGCATAGTTATTGTGAATTATGAAAATGGTTTCTGTAATAAAGTTTTGGAATGAAAGATGTATTTTATAACAATGTTCATTCATACTGTATCCTTGTTGTTTTTTAGAATTGGAGTGCTTATCAATTATTGGTTATCTGTATTGATTTTAGCTAATTGGAAATTGTTAGTACGTATGTGCTCACTGTGGATATCTTTCTGTATGCTGAGAACATGTGTTGTTCTGGTTGGTTGATAATTAAAGCTGTTTGGCCTATGGCAAGAAGGCTTAGAGGAAGGCAGGAAATCCAAACAGATGGATGAGAAGAGAATGGAGAGCAGAGGAGACTGTGCCAGCTGCCTCCATGAAAAGCAAGATGTAAGAGTACAGGTAAGCCACAAGCCACGTGGCTAAGTATAGATTTATAGAAATGGATTAATTTAAGATATAAGAACTGGCTAGCAAGAAGCTTGTCATTGTCATAGTTTAAAATTCATATAAGCCTATTTGTCCCAACTGCTGGTCAGCCAGGACACAAGATAACTTCTGACGTGTGTGTGTGTGTGTGTGTGTGTGTGTGTGTGTGTGTGTGTGTGTGTTTATGTGTATGTGTGTATGTGCTTGTTTGTCAGAGCACACATGCCACAGTGAACATGTGGAAGTCACAGCACAATGCCTATTGTGCTTTGGAAGTTCTTATTACAGATTCACATTTGCCATAATTTTCTCTTTTATAACAGGAAAAATCAGTTTCTTGGTATACCTTTCCTTGGTAATGTTACTTTTATTATTGTTTTCTTATTTTCATTTCATTAATGTACAAGTAACTGCTTAGGTCAATGTTGTGATACTTTTTCTCTGCTTGTCTATACCAATAAGATTTACAATTTTGATTGTATCACCATAACAGGCACATAGTTATTTTTATATGTTTGTTTTTCAGACAATATTTTTATTTGTCTACCAATTAGGCAAATAAAAATTGGAATACCTACCTGAGCAAGAGAAAAGTAAATTTGGAACATTCACCTTTTCTTGAAAATAAACCTGGTAGTTTGAATAATTATTTTTTTCCTGGGGCTCATATATTTGAACACTAGGTCCCAATTGGTGGTGCTGTTTGGGAAAATTATAAACATTTCTGGAGAAAGCATGTCACCATGGGTGGGTTTTGAGAATATGGATACTTGCTCCATTTCATGTTCCTCCTCTGCTTTCTGAATGAGGATAGAAATGTGATCAGCCAGAGCTTTGCTCTTCTGTCATGACTTCGCTGACAGTTGTGCCTTTCCCATCCGTGGATTTGCTCTGCCCTAAGACGATAAGGCAAAAAGCTTCATTGCTACACGAAAGTGTCAAATTCCAAGTCACAAAACAAGTCTGATGTGTCTTTATCTTACATCAATATCTAGTCTTGTTCTCCTATATTACTTCACACACTGACTATGACCTTGCACAAATGCCCAAACTCCTGCTTAAAAACATGCTAAAACTCCCCCAATTTTGTGATAATTAGGGCAATTATCCTGTCTTTCCTCTATGTTTCTTTCCTACTCTTCTTTCTTTTTGTCCTTTTCTTGCTTTCCCTCATCTTCCGTCTCTTTATCTTGCTCTCTTTTCCAAAGAGCTCTTCCAATTTTAAAGAAAAAATTTAATTGTATCTAATATTAATAGCTTCAGAAAATTGTTTAATTTCATATGGTTGTGTTTTAATTATACTCTAATCTAAGGAAAATTATTATGTTTTGTTTTATGCCTATTTTAGTAATATGTAAACATACATAAGTAAATGGATAGACATTTGTATACTCCCCAAAAAGACACTAGTTATGAAGAAATAGAGTGTGGTAGCTATGAAAATTACTGATATTAAAAATACTCAAAGTCCAATAACAGTAACCACAAATTCTTGTACCATAAAATAGAAACTGCTAAATACTTGCACTTTAAACACATACTTTATAGATACATTTCATCTATAGGGATATATACAAAATGAATAAACAATCATGTACATTTAGGTATGTTACTTCTATTTTAAATTAGAAATGTTTATGCAATCACTTACATGCCACGGATGTTTAGAGCTGATATTCTTTTATATTTTAAGATGATTCAACATGTACTGTTTTTATTGCCTTTGCCTAAAGCAAGAAACAATGTAAAAGCTGAAAAAATATTGTCAAGTATAAATTGCTACCAATAGAATCAACTTTGGAAGAAAGGGAGATAAAAAACTGAAGAAAATCCATTTGCACTAAAGGAAGCAAGTGTATAATGATCTAAATAGAGAACCCACACACAAAATAACTTCTTGAAAGCACAATGAACAGTATCACTGTTACAGTAGACTTCGATAAATATTTGAGAATGTAATCCTGTAGCATTTAAATAAATAGGATTCTGTATGTTAGTAATGCACAAAATATATGTGTGAAAGAGTGAATGGCAGAAATTAATAACATAATGCTCACTGTGACTGACTCATTGAAACCTACAAATGCATTTATGACTTATATAACACCTTTTGTTTTGCTCTTGATAGAAGATAACAAAAGTGTATAATTTTTATTATACTAATCACCTAAGGATGCTTTAAAATATTTGAATTTTTAAATTTACCATTTGAGAGCTTTATAATCATATAAATCGAAATATGATCATATCTACTCATTGTATCTTTCCTGCCACTCCCCCTGTTTCCCTCAACACCTGCACTACTAACTTCATTTATTCTAAAAATAAAAATTAACCAAATGTACAAGAAAACAAAAGGAGCACAAATGGTACTACCTCTCTATGACTGATAGCAGTCATACACTGAAGCGTAAGCAAGTTATTAGTAGCTATAACTCTGAAGAAAAATAATTATCACTCTCTTAGTCACCATCCATTGCCTATAGCTCCTCAGGTAGGGGTGGGACCTCTTGAGAGCCTTCTCCACTCATGCTAGAATTTTGACTGGATCTTTCTTGTATAAATCTAATGCAAGTAACTATAGCTTGTATGATTTCTGAGTGCAATGTCCATGTCATGTGCTGAAAATAGCATCATATAGCACTCTTCCACATCTTCTACTTCTTACGTTCTTTCCATCACCTGTTAAATGATAATCTCTGAGGCTTGGATGGATAGGGTAGATATAGATATCCAGTTCATGATTATGAGCAATTATTCATTCTCAACATTTTAATAAATTATAGCTCACTGCCTTTATTGAAAACCACTGCAAAAAGAAGTTTCTCACACAAAAGTTGAGAGTAGAACAGATTTATGGGTATAAACATAAGGGTTTAGAATAATTTGACAATATTTCAATTAACAAAATAACAATAGAACCCCCATAGAGCTTATTACCTCCACAGCCATGGATGGGCCTTTTGTCAGGTTTACAATATCAGGCATAAATACCCTCCTGTGCACGAGGCCCAAAAATCTAATAAAAATGAACTTGTCTACCCCAGAATTGTCATGGACTATTGCTTCAATAGACTTATCTAGTCTGGCAGGCCAGTATTTCATCAGCCCATTTATAGCTCTGATAAGACCATGCAACTATAGCTAATTGATTCAAAAAAACTTATCTAAAACTCAATTAAAAACAGACTATTGAACTTAATAGTATGCTCTCAAAAGAAGAATACAAATAGCTAGTAAACACCTGATGAAATTGGTGTTTAATATTGTGAGATATGGGGGAATCTAGGTTAAAATGTGTCTAGTTTATTAGAAGGTTAAAAATTATAACATCTGAAGAGAATGTCACAGATTAAATCTAGACATCAACAACAGAATGCTCACAAACTAATGGAAACAAAAACTTTCCACAGCCTGAAAAATTTGTCAAGGCAGAAATAAGAAATTAAAGACTTTTTTGAATTCATTAAAAATGAATATACAACATACCCAAATTAATGGGATACAATGAAAGCAGTTCTAAGAGGAAAGTTAATAGCACCAAGTGCCTATGTTAAAGGAGAGACAGAGAGAGAGAAAAAGAGAGAGAGAGAGAGAGAAAATGAGAGATCTCACATCAGCAATTTAACAACACACAGGAAAGCTTTAAATAATAAAAATAAATAATAAGCTTTAAATAATAAAGCTTTAAATAATAAAAATAAAAGAAATAATCCCACCTAAGAGGAGTAGACACCAAGAAATAATCAAACTGAGGGCTGAAATCAATAAAATAGAAACAAAGAATAATATGGAGAATCAATGAAACAAAGAGTTGGATCTTAGAAACAATCAACAGTATATACATACCCTCCTCCAAAATAATTAAAAGACAGAGATAGAATATACAACCAGAAACAAAAGGGGGAATATAACAACAGACAACAAGGAAATCCAGAAAATCACAAAGACATACTTTAAAAACCTGTACCCCACAAAACTAGAAATCCTAAAAGAAATGAATAATTTTCTGCATAGGTACCACTTACTAAGATTAAAATCAAGATCAGATAAAACTATTTAAATAGACCTATAACCACCAGCGAGAAAGCAGTCATTGAAAGTCTCCTAAACAAAAAATTCCAAGGACCAGATGGCTTTAGCAAAGAATTCTACCAATTTTTTTTAAAAAAGAGTTAACACCAATACTCCTCAAATTATCCCATAAAATAGAAACAAAAGGAACATTGGCCAGTTTCTTTTATGAAGCTAAAGTTACCCTGATACCCAAACCACAAAAAGATTCAACAAAAACAAAGACTAAATTCCTCTATGAACATAAATGCAAAACTATTCAATAAATACTTGGAAACTAAATACAAGATAACATCAAGGAGTTCCTCCACCATGATCAAGTAAGATTCATCCCAGAGACCAAAGAATGGTTCAATAAAAAAAAATCTATGAATATAATCCATCATACAAGCAAAATGAAAAACACATACAAACATAAGCAAAAAACACATGATGATCTCTTTACATGGAGAAAAGGCCTGTGACAAAATCCAACACTGCTTCATGCTAAAAGTCCTGGCAAGTTGGGGGATACAAGGGACATACAGAAATATAGTAAAGGATATTTAATTTGAGCCTATAGGCAGATCAAATTAAATGGAGAGAAACTCAAAGCAATTCCACTGAAATAGGGAAAAAGAAAAGGCTGTCCACTCATGCCATATTTATTCAATGTAGTACTTGAAGTTTTAGCTAGAGAAATAAGACAACTGGAGGAGATCGGGGGATACAAATTTTAAAGGAAGAAGTCAAAGTATCGTTATTTGTAGATGATATGGTAGTATCCATAAGTGACTCCAAAATTCCACTAGGGAACTCATAAAGCTGGTAAATACTTAGAGCAAAATGGCTAGATACAAGATTAACTGGAAACATCAGTAACCCTCCTGTAATCAAATGACAAATGGACTGAGAAAGAAATAGAGAAACAATACCCTCACAATAGCTTCAAATAATAATGAATAATCTTGGGGTAATTCTAACCAAGTAAGTAAAAGATTTTGATGATAAAAGCTTTATGTCTTTGAAGAAATAAACTGAAGAATAGCTCAGAAGATAAAAAAATTCCCATGCTTATGGATCAGAATTAATATTAGTAAAAATGACCATCCTACCAAAAGCAATCTACAGATTCTGTTAGATTCTAGTTAACAGTAAGAACTCTACTTTTTAAAGTTTGTTTTACTCTGAGCTGTTACTCACAATTTCCTGAGAATAAGCTATAACTTGCAATACTCCATAAGTGTCAATCCTCTTCTTAGAATAAGGCCAAATCACAAGCCTTCAACCATCTTCTGAGTCAATGACCTAGAACCTAGTCTGGGCCACCAAACCACATGACCCTCTGATAGTCTAAAAGTGCACCGCTATGAAAAGTCCCCAACTGCCTTCACCTGTATTACATTATGATTGGAGGGGACTCAGGAACTGACTTTTTGTGTTTTTTTTTTTCTTTTAAAACTGGCTACTAACCTGCCTCAAGGTCAAGGTTTGGAGCCCAAACCCTGCCACCTCCCTGATAACACATTTTCTAAATGAATCTTTGGCTTCCTTGATCCCAGCCTTTAGTGGTAGATTATTCCTAGGTTCTCGACCCTACTAATTCAATGCAATCCCAACACAAATTTCCAACACAATTCTTTACAGACCTCGAAAGGACAATTCTCAACTTCATTGACTAAAACAAAAATTCAGGATATTTAAAAATAATTCTGTATAATAAAAGAACTGCTGGGCATCTCACCATTCCCAATTGTAGTACAATTCAAGTTGTAATGCAGAGATATGGTAATAAGAACCCTGTGATACTGGCATAAAAGCAGACATGTTGAGCAATGATGTTGAATTGAAGACCCATATATAAAAACCACACACCTGCAGACACTTGATTTTTAATAAAGAAGCCAAAAATACACATTGAAAAAAAAAAAAGAGTTCCTATCTTTAACAAATGGTTCTGGTCAATCTGTATTTCTGCATATAGAAGAATGCAATTAGACCTATATTTATGCATCACACATAACTCAAGTCTAAGTTGATCAAATACCTCAAAATAAAACCTAATACGCTAAACTTGATAGAAGAGAAAACTGCCACAGGATATGACTTTCTGAAGATAACACCAATAATTAAGGTCATCTGTGGTGGTATTGTGTTCCCCAAAATATTGTGTACCTTAATAAACTTCTCTGGGGTCAGAGAACAGAAAAGCAAGCCACTAGTTAGGCAGTAATAGCACACGCCTTTAATCCTTGCATTCCAGAGACAGAAATCCATCTGGATCTCTGTGAGTTCAAGGCCACATTGGAAACAGCCAGGCATGGTGACACATGCCTTTAATCCCAGGAAGCAAGCCTTTAATCCCAGAGAGTGGTGGTAGAAAGCAGAAAGGTATATAAGGCGTGAGGACCAGAAACTAGTAGCATTTGGCTGGTTAAGCATTTGGCTGGTTAAGCTTTTAGGTTTTGAGCAGCACAGTTCAGCTGAGATTCATTCTGGATGAGGACTCAGAGGCTTCCAGTCTGAGGAAACAGGACCAGCTGAGGAATTGGCAAGTAAGGTGAGATAGCTGTGGCTTGTTCTGTCTCTCTGATCTACCAGCTTTGACCCCAATAACTGGCCTCTGGTTTGATTTTATTAATAAGAACTTTTAAGATTCCTGCTACAATCATCAATAAATGATAGCTCATGAAGTTGAAAAGCTTCTATAAGGCAAAGGACACTGTCAATCAGACAAAAGAACAGTCTTCTGAATGTGAGTTGATTTTTACCAATTCCACATCTGATAGAGATCTAATATCCAAAGTATATGAAGAACTCTGGAAACTAGATTTTCAAAAACTAAATAATCCAATTAAAAATGTAATACAGATCTAAACAGATTATTCTCAATAGAAGAAACTCAAATGCTTGAGAAACCAAGAAATGTTCAACATCCATAGCTATAAGAGAAATGCAAGTCAGAACTACTTTGAGATTCCATCTTATACCTGTCAGAATGGCTAAGATCAATATTACAAGTGACAACTCATGCTGGCATAGATGTGGAACAAGGGGGAAACTCTTCCATTGCTGTTGGAAGAGTAAACTATGACAGCCACTATGGAAAGCAATATGAAGTTCTGCAGAAATTTGGGAATCAATCTACTAAAGTATACCATTCTTTCACATATACACAAAAGATGCTCCATCCAACCAAAAAGGCCACTTGCTCAACTATTTTAATTTTTGACTTTTTTTCATAATAGCCAGGAACTAGAAACAACATACACGTCCCTCAACAGAAGAATTGATAAAGAAAATTGGATATATTGACACAGTGGAACATTACTCAACTGTTAAGAAAAAAAAATGACATCATGAAATTTTCAGACAAATGGATTTAACCAGAAAATGCACTTTGAGTGTGATAACCCAGACTTAGAAAGACAAATATGGTATATATTCATTTATAAATGGAAATTATACATTAAGTAAATGATAACCAAGTTACAATCCCTAAACCCAGAGAGGCTAAGTAAAGAGGAATGATCTGTGGGTCTTTGTAGGAATACATGGCTCTCTCTCTCTGGGAAAAGGAAATAGAATAGATTTTATAAGTGGACTAGGGGTTGATGGGATGGGAGAAGGGGAATCATATGTGGGGAGAAATGGTATGGAAGGATCCAGTAGTCATCAGGGAGGCTTTCTTTGGCAGCAGATGGGAACAGATACAGAGATCACAGCCAAATATGCTGAGAGAGAGAATCTAAATGGGAGGTCTCCATCAAATCCTTCCCATGAGAGCCTAGGAAATACTGAGAAAAATGAGATGGAAGAATTTTAAGAGCCAGAGGGGATGGAGGACATCAGGGGTGGGGTGGATGTTTCTACTTTCATTAAAGAATTTTGGTTAAATTGTAGCTAAAATGAAAACACAGAAAAAAGTTATTTTCATCATCTATCACTTTTGATCATCTCATTTTTTCAAGATAAGATAAAATTTATGATGGCAATACTTCATAGGTAAAACCCAGACTTATGGTCAAGTCAGTAAATTTATGAGGGATTTCGTGTTTTCTCATTTATTTGGAGAAGAAAAGAGAACTTCATTTTTTGTGCTCTGGTACATAAACCTGCCACTATGCAGAAATTAATTTGAATTATATAAATAAGTTAAAGAATAGTCTTGTGGTAAAAGTTTATCAGTGAGTCTCTACTAAAGTATTTACTCTGTCCATATGCCCACAGAGTAATTTTAGCTAGCAGTATATTTTAGATTAATGAACTTGGGAATATATGTGATCAACAGGCTAGTGAAATCCTATGCAAGTCCACATTATCACATCATTGCAGGTTCCAGAGGAAAAAAAATAAATAAAGAAATAAAAAAAAAGATATGAAAGAGAAAAGAAAGAAAATTGTAAAAGCCAGACAATGTTTAGAAGGATAGTTGAGGGCATCTTTTTATTTGCTTTAATTATCCTTTCTAAGCAAGAAAGGTAGGAGGGGATAATTATTTTTGTTCCACCTATCTAGTATTCCTCATAAAGAGTACCTGCAAGACAACGGAAATTGGGACTCAGTGCTACAAAACCACCACACTTTCTATAAGGGTACCTGGAGGAAAATGTTAATATTTCAAAGTATTACATAAGCAGAGAAAAGAAGTCCTCAACTAACATTAAAATAAATCTGTGCCAAATACTCCAAAAAAGGATAAGGAAACAAAATAGATACTTAAAGATCTTATGAGAGTATTCTTCTGAAGATGAGTCCCACATTTGAAATAATGAATATATTTGAGTAGTGATTTTTAATCGGGATGACATTGTATCATATAATTTCAGACAAAGGCAAAACAATACTAGAACCATGGTTTATATAAGGATTTTGAGGAACTAGCTATACTGTTAGATCCAAGATTGAAATCTAACTAGAAGCAGTAGAAAATATAATTACAGCTTCATAAAATTATTTCAATAGGGTTTATGTTATAATAGTAAAAAGTTGAAACACTATAGAAATCACAGCAGCTGGTTGGTTTAAAATCCGGATAGCAAAGATCTATGAAAACATTTATGTTTCTGAAGGAGACATTTTAAAAAGTAGAATATTTATAATATTAAAAGTTATAATTTGTGTACTGAGACACAGCATCGTTGTGTTTCTCATTTCCTCATAGCTCATAGGCAAGATCAGGTGTGGCCTATATTGCTCTATGTTGTATAACAGTTTGTGCTTATATTCAAATATTTCATCCTTCAATGGGGATGGATAGTTAAAATAAAATCTATAGAGTTTAAATACAAATGGTACTTTACGTGGGTAAAAAAAAAGGACACTTCCAGATGTTAAAATGTCTTTGAACAGAAATTCCAATGCCAGGAGTAGACTGCCTCCCTGTGAATTGTCGGCCCTGGAAGACCCGGAGGCCTCACAAACCATAAAGATTATTTCTGCTGCCGTTGGTTGTATGCCAGAACTAGACAATATGACCCTATTGCAGAAGACTGTGTTTTAACTGTAGGATATGAAGAAATTAAACTGAGACGGAACTAGAAACTCCTACCCTGCTGGCTGGAGTTTTTACTGCCATGAGGGGGGCTGTGCAGGATGCTAGTGGGAAATTATCACCATCATTCCTGCTTTACCGTGGCCCCTACATGCTAAAATATTGACATGCCAGGGAAGATGTGCCTGCTTGTGCAATAGTGGCTGGGCTTTCATAGGCAAAACCAACAGCCTTTCAATTGAATTTAAGGCCTGTTCCATAACAGGAAATTCACGTCAGGTACCGTAAGCCATGACAAAAACATGTAGCTAGCGTGGTCATAGGTCCTAATTTGGACCTATCATTTTTCTAGAAGGATGTGATGTGCCTGTCAAGTGGCCTTCTAAACACATGTGTTTTTGCCCACAGATAAATGCTTTTATCATCAAGTCATAACCATTCGTGATTCTCTTGAGACCAAGTAACCTTGGCTGGGGCTCAGAGGCCTAATTCTTAGACCTAGGTTGACCTCTATAGTCTCCCCATCCAGTGCTCAGTAATTATTGTAAAAATGACCTGAAAGGAGCATTAGAGCCTGAGGAAGGGATGGAGAGTTGTATAACCATTTCCTCCAAGAATGAAACATTCTATCCTGCAGGGAAATTTCTTAAACAGGAAGGTAAACAACTCAAACTGTCTTCAGGAAGTCCCTGAAACTGACCAGGTTCACTATGCCCCTTATTGCCAGAGTGAACAAGCCATGTACTGAGAGTCACTCTCAGAGGAGCCAATATACCATAGACTCTGAGGTGGGTGAGCTACCTGGAAGAAATAGGGACCAGCAATGCCACCTGGAAGAGGTTTAGACCAACTGAGTCACTTGGAAAAGACAATTACTAACTTGTCAAACTGCCAGAAGGCTGTAGTGTTTTAGGTTTCCAGCTTTCATGCACTTTCACCCTTGCTGGGTGGGCTTTGGTAATAAAACTGGCATTGAGTTCTTACTGGTCTTGGAAGCACCCCTTCATACATATTCCTATTTCAAACTCAATGGTTCACCAAGTCGAATTTGGTGGTATCTGTACTTTGGTCTGTCATGGGCTCTCAGTGTGCAGCATCTTCCCAGGCAGTTTTATCACATGACACTCATGATTGGTGGGACATGGCTGAGACATTGAGAATGAAATAAGGAAAAAAGTACTTTTGGTTAGAAAAACCCATTACATTATGTTTGAGCTAATGCCTAAATAACTTGATTAAATGAGGAGTGCATTTGGCAGCACGTGAGAAGAGAAAAACAGAGAAAGCTAAAGGATATGGATGAATCTTGTGGTACTTAAACAAAGCCTTAGAAATATTGGCAGATGATAATATATGTCTATGTGCATGTTAACACATGCACATAATACATGTGTATGTATATGCATATAAATATGTACAAATGTATGTGTATATATGTGTACTCATGTAAGTATATATGTATGCATATATGTATATATTCAGAAACAGACAAAAACAAAAAATGTATAAGTACACAAGTATATATATGAGAAGAGTTTTATGTATAAATATATATTACATACACATGTGTATATGCAGATATACAAATACAAATAAGAAGGCCAGGCAAATATCATAAAATTTGCTCAATCTTCTCTCAGAGATCAGGCCTCAGTTTCCTAAGACTCAACAAGCAGTTGCTGAAAGAGCCATGAACAAAGAGCAATCAGTCTCTAACACCCTTGAAAACAAGGACAAGAAGGCCTGGTACAGGAAATATCAGGCCAGTCCAGGCCTGAGCCTCAGTCAGCAAGCTCAACATAATTACCAAATAAGTACAAAGCTTGTGACTTGTACAGGCCTGCCCCAAAATGGAGTAACTCTGATTCCATTTAATCTAATAGCCCTGACCAGCCCCTCATTAGCCCTAACCATTTAGAATGTTCTAATATGAGTGCAACTTGCTTAAGCCAATAATATCTAAAATGACCTAACTGCTCTAGGACCTCCAATTGGCTCTGCTTAAAAGGACTCTACCAGCTCTGCTCAGGTTCACACCATTTTGCCTTTGTGCGGGATGGTCAGCCCCAGTATACTGGAATTATCCTCAAGACAATAAATGCTCTTGTTGATTGCACTCATGGATGGTTGTCTTTTGTGGGACTTCTCCAGGACCCTAACAGCAAATAGATACATACAGGAGAAAGACCAAAATGCAAACATGATGAAATGATAGCCGTGAAGTCACTGATATGCAAGATTTCCTGGACTGCCATTGCTTTCTTAGTCAAGTTTTGAATATTTCTACAATTAAAGTAATGTATTTTGGAAAGGAATCCCTATAAACAAATATGTGTGATATTAGAAGTGGTGGTTTAAAATGAAGTTATTTTGTCATTTTGATTTAAAATCACTGTCAAATTTTGTTTAATACAATAAATGTTTATGATTTAAAAACAAATACAAATTAATAGTTAAAAAATTGTACTTATGAAAATCTGCTATTGGCATTTTGCATCTTTTGTTTGTTTCTGTTTGTTTGTTTGTTTTTTTGTTTGTTTGAGACAGAGTTTTTGTGTGTAACCCTGGCTGCCCTGGAACTCACTCAGTAGATCAGGCTGACCTTGAACTCAGAGATCTGTCTGCCTCTGCCCCCTCATTGCTGGGCTTTAAGGCATACACTATTATCCAGCTTATTTTGCATCTTTTTGTTCTGATGTTTTCAAGACTTTGGAACTGTGTTGAAGCAAAGTCAGAATGGATGTTGAGAAGCCACCTACGGCCCAACTTCTGCTACTCATTTCCCACTTGGATTGTATATTTACTGAGTTGTTTTTTCTGAGTTACTCAGTTGGTCTAAACCTCTTCCACCCAGCTCAGCTACTTTGTGCTTCTTTTATTTAGTGCATATAAAGAAAAAATGTAAATATGTACATGGCAGGATGTAGAGACAGAACATTTGGTAAAGTCAAGTTCAAGTTCACAAATATCCCCATTCTGTCCCCAGTACCAATGTTAACATCCATGTATAATGTTGTCCACTTCTGGGAAGACAGAGCTAGAAAATTCTAGTCAACATAGTCTAATTATCTAACAGAGAAAAGTTTTCTTAAAAATATTATGGATGGTTCCTTAAGCTTCTAGCTTTCATCTATACATACAGATATCAACTCTCCTCCCAAACATATGTACACACAAAAAAAATCTACATAGAGTTAAAATTAGAGTAAAATATGAAATGCAGAATGTGGGTGCCACTGTGATAGCTAAGATGACTTCAAGCCTGCCAACTGAGGTAAATCTATTGGACCTGTATGGTAGGAGGGTGGAATGGACTCCCAGAAGTTGTCCCCTGACATCCACATGTCTCCCTATGTGCTGTGGAACTCACACCTCCCAGCAGCCCACATACCCACACACTAAATGAATAGATAGGGTGAGGTACAATTTTGAAAATTTTCCCAAATCCCATTTATGATCCTTTAAATTTCTCTTTCTCCTAATCTTGCTTATAGAATTATCTGATCTAATCAGTGACTGCATTATTGGACTTTGGCTTATCATTAATGTTACATTGATAGTGTTAAAATTTTTACTTCTGGAAAACCATAGATTTTCACCTGCTCTACTTTACTATAATTGTTATAACCCTTTAAAACATTCACTCATTGCTCTGGGGGAACCACTTTAAAGGAACAAAGTAAATTCCTTGTGCGTTTTGTGAACTGGCCATTAAAACATTTAAATATTGCTATTATGTAGATGAATGAGCTGTACCAAGGTAAATATTGTGTTCCAGGTTATTCATTTCCCTTACAAGTTATCTTCTAGGAATGTCAAAATTTTAAAATAATATTTTTCTGTTGACAAACTGTATTTCAGCAACATATCTTTTAAAACTGTTATCCCAAATGTCAAAACTATTAGATACTATCTAATCAAAGACTTGTCATAAAATGTTCCTTCTCTTAATAAAGTTACTAAAAGTAGCTTAATTCAACTAGAGAAGGACTAAGATATTACCATTTATGTAGCTTTGAAATACAACTTACATTGTTTGACACTGTTTACAAGGTAGCCAAATGCAAGTTATTAACAGATTACATGGAAAATGTAACATTGAGGCTTTGATGGGAACTGAAGGCTCAGCAGGTGAGCCAGGGTAGTGGAATTGTCAGGGACATAATCACAAGATGCCAATAATTGCTTACCAGCCTCCAAGACCTTATGAATCCTAATAGGAATCTTTAAAGACCCTTGGGTATGATTGCACTTTGTAAGAACAATCAAAGCAATATTCCAGACTCCAAAGTGCGCAGGAAAGGTGCATCTCATATGTACCAGCTCATTCACCCTGGTTCCTGAGGTCATCTATGTAATCAACTCTTCTGGACTTCAAATATTCTTTCTCTGCTCTGCAAACATTACTTTCCTGCTTGTCAAACTCAATTGGCACTGAGCAAATACATTCAGCCCCATTCAGTTCAGGAATTCTGTCCACACCTGTTTTCAAACATGGTGCCCAGAACTGAACAAAAGACTTTGGAAAAATCACACTCAGAAAAGGTGAAATGGGACTATCACTTTTTATATATACAAGAATATCTGCCTCTTTGAATTCATTGTTAGATAAATTCAGTGTGACACTGAAATGACCCGTATCATTATTCAACAAGATCCTGTTTATTGCACATTTCAGTGAGGTTCTCTGTGCTTTTCTGCAATGCTTTCCATCACCCTCTTCTCTTTCCTTTTCAAGTATATATTAAAGAGGTGAAACCAGATTTATTGAGGTAGGAGGAAAAAAAGTCAAGGGCAGAGAAATAGGACAGTTCAAACATAAGCTAATTTATTAGCACAGGTATTCATTTCATGAGCATTATGTAGCTGAAGCCATCTCCAGCCAGGCACATATAATGATAGACTACAAATTTGCTGTTCCAGAACTTTCAGAAGTTGCAAAACATAGTTATTCTGAATTGTTTGTTGTCCTATGAAGAAATCACAAGTCTTTTCAAATGTCTGTGATCCAAATGTGATGAAAAAGTAAAATGGAACACAATGAACATTTTATAGAGGGAAAATGTGAAGATATGTAAAAGGTACAATAGTTTTATCCATTTTAAGTGATAAAATGATGAGTATTTAATGAACACTGCCATGGAACACTCAGTATCAATTATCCCTAGATATTTTTCGTCTTCCCAAACTGAAAATGCACACACTAAACTTCCACATTCTCACATTCCCCCAGTCTCTGGCATTTTATTTTCTATATCTGTTTTGGCTGCTTTATGCATGTCACATAAACTTTCCTTTGTATCAGATTTATTTAATTTATAGCAATATCTTCAAGGATCATTCATCTCATGAATTTATTGGGATTTGGATTATTTGCAAACCTAAATAATATTCATGGCAAAAACACATGACCCTTGTGTATTTTTGATTATTTATCTGTTGATGGACTTTTAGGCTCTCCTTGTTTTCTAACATTACTGGTGATATCTAAAAATATGTGTGTTGTTGCTTTAAATTCGTTATTATTAAGTTGCCAAGTATAGTTTTATACTTGTTGTCATGAGAGAAGTGACATCATTTAGCACACATTGACTCATAAGCCAAAATTAATGATTTATATGGTGAAGTAAATTAGAACAGTCATTTTAAAAACACTGGCCTCCATTATGTTTTATGGTCATTTTTATGTGCAAAGCATGATAGCTGACTTTTGCATGTTTTCTTGCCAATAACATGTTACTGTCATCAATGTGTTTGAGACCTTCTGAGTGTGAAGTAACACTCACCATCTCCATGAGATTATAGTCATTTATCTGGAATGTGTGAGTATTTTGTTTATCTCTTTGTTTTATATAATCCATGTCTACATTTCTCTAAATGGTCCTAAGTGATCCTAATTTTCTCCTCTTCTTACTGTGGAAGAGCAAGCTCTACCTCACTTGGGAGTGTGCTCTATTGAGTGTTCTCTACTCTGATGAAGTTCCAAATTCATATACAAAAGCTGACTGTGACTTAGTGCCAGAGACAAAGGAGAAAATTATTCATGAAAACATGTCCCCAAAAAACAAAAAGAGAGAGAGTGAGAGAGAAAGAGAGAGAGAGAGAGAGTGAGAGAGAGAGAGAGAGTGAGAGAGAGCACTCATAATTGAATAACATAAAGGAAAGTGGGAATTTCTACTTTTAACATAAGAGTTTGTTGATCATTTGGAAAGCTGTTCAAATTAGCATTGAAAGAGTAACTGCATCTTGTCAAACTCAGCCTGAGAAATTACATTATGCCACAGGCCTCCCTGATAGTCCCAAGTCTCATTATATGTGACAGTACCATCAGTGGCTATAGTCACTATCAATACCAGCCAAGACTGATGAAGGTTGAGATCTCATTTCAAACAATAGCATTGATTGAATAACACACATATGAGCACTGTTTTCCTACCATGATTGAGACAAAAGACATACAAATTGAAATCCTGTCTACCCATTCCTTTCTAACTGACTTCGTGTTAGTCATGTTTTGGTCATTCTAATACCACATATAATTTGATAAACAGGATAGATCTCTCTTGACTCAAAATGTTGGAGAAAACAGTACATTACTGGATGGATCCATGATTGTGAGTCTCTGGACTCCATGGTGGACAAGAATGGTGGTGAGCACGTGGTAGAGTGACCTGTTCATACCATTGTTGAGAAAAAAGAAATAAAA
This sequence comes from Peromyscus maniculatus bairdii, assembly GCF_049852395.1. Taxonomy (NCBI): domain Eukaryota; kingdom Metazoa; phylum Chordata; class Mammalia; order Rodentia; family Cricetidae; genus Peromyscus; species Peromyscus maniculatus. The sequence continues at coordinate 56,436,740 of NC_134861.1, forward strand.
ATGGAAAGAATGTATAAGCCCATGATTTCTTTCAAGGACACACTTCCAGTGACTCAAGGGCCTCTCTTGAAGCCCCACCTCCTATGGCTTCCACCACTTCCAATTATCGACGCCCTGGGGACTATGGCTTCTAAAACAAAAACCTTTGAGAAGCACATATCCGAACCATGGGCACCTTATTTAAGGATCCCTGAGAATAAATCAAATCAATGAGTGTTTTTAGTATAAACTGTGGTTTCAGTCTTCATAGAACTGTGAATTTGCTAATTTTGTGTAGAATCCCTATAGTAGTTCTAAACTTGTGAAAGCATCGAGAGTAGGTAGAACTGGAAACTGTTATTTTCATGTGTCTTAGGTAAATGAAATTTTAATTGGGATCAGGTCTCTACAAAAGGAACAGATTTCCCTTAAATGCTTTTAAAATTAAAGTAGATTTACATTTTTACATAAATTAACATTTCTTAAATTTATTGAGTTTACTACCATAGCATAATTTCTCATATTTTAAGTTCTGATGTATAAAATGGTAATTAAGTAAGATTTAAAAACTCTCAAACAGTAAAATAATAAAGCAAAAACAATTAGTGGGTATCCTTATATACACCTATAATTCTAGACATAGAAGTTTGAGGCAGGAGGATTAAAATTCAGACCAGGCTTTGTTAGCTAGCAAGGCCATGTTTCTATCTCTAAATAAACAAACAAATAAATAGATGCATTTATAAATAAAAATCATTAAATATATCTAATTAATCCTTTACAAAGCTTGTCACAATAATATTTCTCAGATATATGGATACTATGAAACTTAAGCTGTCAAAACAGAAAGACTGGTCTAATTGCTATAGGGTTATTTTTCTCAAGACTTAAAACACAATGGTATTTAAAAACTTTAGGAGTCTTTGATTTCGTAATGTATTTTAGAAAATTTAAGTAAATTAATAGAATTAAAAAGTTTAAAGCACATCATCCTTTGAAAATTATGTTTTCAGTATTTTCATAAAATGTATGGCTCTATGTTACACAGATCAATGAGAAAGTGCTGGAAGAAGTCTAGCTGATATGCACTTTTTCTCTTCTAGGAAAGGAAAGTTTCTATTTGGTTATAGATTACAATCTGCCATTGAAGGAAATCCAGACAGGACTTTGAAGCAGAAACCAATGAAAGAGCAGGGCTTACTGGCTTGCTTACCTGGGACATTTCAGCTAGCTCTCTTATACAGTCCAGGCCAACCTGTCTACAGATGGCTTTGCCTAAAGTAATCTGAGACTGGATACATCAATTAGCAACCAAGAAAATATACCACAGACATGCCCACAGACCATTCTGATGAAGGCAATTCCTCAGTTGAGATTCCATCTTTCCAAGCATGTCTAAGTTTGTGTCATGATAACAAAATCCAGCCAGCACATTCCATTTCTTGTCAACTTGTCATAAACGTTCCTTTCTTCTTTGTCTCCAAAATATAAATATTATGATATGGAACAGTACAGTTTTAGGAGTCCCATAGTCTTAAAACAGATCTATTACATACAAGTTAAATGTCTCTCTAAAATACCCAGTTTCTTAACTAAGGGTTTCTGCAACACAAAAATCAGTTAAATACTCATTATTCCAAGATACAATAACCAGGACTCAGTTACAATTAGATCAAAGCAAAACCATATAGCAACAGTGTAAAAAAAAATCTCAGTGTGCAACATCTGCTGTTCTTAACACAAACTGTTTTTCCCTTATGCTCAGACCAGCTTCATTACACTCCTGCTACCATCTTTTGTACTCATCCAATGGTACCGAAATTTACAGTATTCTGGGTACTCCACTGTAGCTCAGGCTGTAGCTTCACAAACAGCCTCCTGCTGTTTCTGCAGGGACTCCAGTCCTGCCATATGGTACCAACCATCAGCTTTTCTCCATAACAATTACATTTTTATACCGTCTCCTGAACAGAGGGTGCACTTTCACCAATGGGCCTTTCTCCAGGAAACTCCAACCCTATGATACAGTGTTAAGCCTTAGCTGTTCTCCCTGCTCCTTTATAGAACTAGAACCATGTCTAATGTCTTACACATGGTTACTAAGTTTCCTTTCTAGTTTGAGATGTAGTCTTGGCTGCCTCTTGGCCACAGCTTGTGTGTGGAGATCCAGAGAAACTGCTGTAATTTCGTGTCAGTATTTCTTATTGCTTACAGCTCATTTTCTTGGAGCCAGTTAAAAAGCATCCATTGTCCCAGTTAAATGCAGAAGGCATTGCTTCCAATGATTCCTTAATATATTACATGAATGACCCCGACAGCCTTTTGTCGACTTTCATGCTTGTCTCTGAAACTGTACAGCCTCCAACTTTTGCATTTTTCTCAGTATTTTTATATCTCAAATCCCCACAGAACAGCCCCCCCTAGGCTTTGGGTGGTCAAAGGCTTCGCCTACCCAATGTTACAAATGTCTCCACAATCCTTTCAGAAAACAACATGATCAGATCTAGAACACTGAAACTCCCTGGCATCATGATCTTTTCTAGTTTGAATTTTCTGTTGTTGTAATAAAATACTATAACCTAAAGCAATTTGGAGAAACAGAGATTTATTTGGCTCATAATCAAGGGAAACAAAAGCATGATTCAAAGCCAGAGCTTCAGTTATCTCGATTAGCTTGAACTGTTTGGGAGGCCGCCAGGCAGTGGGACCAGGACCTGTCCTTAGTGCAAGAGCTGGTTGTTTGGAGCCTGGGGCCTATGCTGGGACACTTTGCTCAGCCTGGGTGAAGGCAGGAGGGGACTGGACCTGCCTGGCCTGAATCTACCAGGCTGAGCTGAATCCCCAGGGGAGACCTTGCCCTGGAGGAGGTGAGAATGGGGGGGGGTGAATTGGGGGCAGGGCAGGGAAGGGAGGACAGGGAGGACAGGGGAATCCGTGGCAGATATGTAAAATTAAATTAATTATAAAATTTTAAAAAATCAAGTTTTGGGTAGGAAAAAAAGAAAAGAAAAGAAACCAACTCAGGAATGCTTCTTACAAATTTGCTTTCGCTGGCTTGTTAAGCTGTCTTTCTTACATAGCTCAGGCCAATGATGTCACAGCTAGCAGGAGACTGACTCCTCCCACATCATGTTGCAATAAAGGAAATGTCCCAAGGATATCCCAACAGGCCAATCTGATGGAGGGTATTATCAATTGATGTTCCCCTTTGAACCAGCTCAGCTCTTCCACTTTTCCTCATAAATGTCTTCCCTCCTCTAACCTTTTTAATGTAGAGCTTTTTAACACTTAGAGAAAACATGAAATCTTTACCAGAACTCTTTACATGAGTAGATGGTTCCCCTTTCTTCCAGTTCATCTTAAAAAAACATCACCCTCACTGTGATTTTATCAATATGGTATCTTTATAAACTTAGCAAAAATATTTTTAAAAATCTTTAAAAGAGTCTCTTTATAATTCATAGCTGTCCTCTTCAAACATTCTTTTTAATTATCAGATGTATGGTTTGTTTGAATAACAATAGGTCCACAAGGAACATCATAATATAATGCACTTGTAAAATTTTTATTGGTTTCTGGATATTTTATGTTGTGTTGGATAAAGAATCCAATGGTTGTCAACAATATGAAAGTGTAAGAAATCTGGGCAGTCTCAAGTAGGGATTCCCATCTACGTCTAAACAGGGAAAATGGAAGATCCTTATGTCATGCCTTCAGTGTTTTACTTATTTAAAAATAAAAAAAAAATTGTTTTAATGCAGTAGTTATCATTTGGGTGTAACTATTAGTCTGAATACTAAAATACATAAATATTAGAAACGAAACACAGTAAAGCTGAAAAATAATCTGAGATGAATGATATTGTCAAACATCCAACACAAGTTCAAGTCTCTTATAATCTCAGGATAAGTGTTTTCATTTCCTAAGCAATCTATCAACTTTCTATTACAGAATAATTAATCATCCTAAATCTGGGTCAAAAAATAATAATTTGATACTGTTAATATTCCAAGGTTAGCTGTGTGGGAGTAATGTCCTTGTATCTCTAAAAGGGAACCAAAAAGTTATGTAAAATGAATTTAAAAAAAAAGGAACCAAAGATACTTTTTTTTTGTTTTTTTTTTTTTTTTTTGCTTCTTATTCATACAGTCATTTATCTGCTTCTCACAAATTATCTGAAAATGTGTTTCTTTATTCAGTATTATTTTCTATATGATTATAATTAGGTATGGTGTGCCTTATAAAAATCAATGTCTGAATCAATCTTGAAATGTTAGAAGGTAAAATGTAGTGATTTGTTTTGCCTTATACATATAGTTCTGATGCTTATCATTTGAAGCTCCTGTAACCAATTACCTTTGTCATTTTAGACATTATGGCAGCATTCGACAGTCATATATGTAAGAGCCCAAATGTCTTTTCCATAACAATTGCTTGCAGCCTGTTGCAGATCCCTGTTTCTTTTGGTCTTGCCTCCTCCACTATATCTTATTTTCTATTATGCTCTTTTCTAATCTCTGAGTTCCTTTCCCTCTGGCTCAGTGGTGGGACCTCATATTGCTTAAACTCCCAGAACCTTCCAAGATAAACACCTGCATTTGCAATCACTCCTCCCCTCTTCAGCAGAGGCCCCTAACAATAAACAACATTCTCAGTGGGTAGCTGAAGAATGAATCTCAGATGGGCTTGGTACAACAAGAGTCAGGGATGTGATACCTTTTTTTTTTTTTTTTAACATTTTGTATTCTCACTAGCTTTGCCACAGCAGAAGAGCAGGCTGTTAGGTGTCTCCTTAAGTAGAAACTTGTCAGTCTATTGTCCAGAAAGGAAATGTCCTCTAGTAATAAAAATATACTAAGATAGAAGAAGAAACTACTTCAATAGCACACTTTGTCTCATTAACCCTCAAACTCTAGTAGAAATACTATGAACGATTTCAATTAAATATGACATTTAAATTATTTTATTCAAGCTGGGAAGTGGTGGCACATGCCTTTGATCCCAGCATTCAAGAGGCAGAGCCAGACGGATCTCTGTGAGTTTGAGGTCAGCCTGGTCGACAGAGTGAGATCCAGGACAGGCACCAAAACAACACAGAGAAACTCTGTCTTAAAAAAATATTCATTGATATATATTAATACTCTCTAAATTGTTCCACATAATAGAAACAGAAGGAACATTACCAAACTCCTTCTATGAGGCTACAATTACCCTGATTTCTAAACCAAACAAGGATGCAACAAAGAAATAGAACTACAGACCAATCTCCCTCATGAACATTGATGCAAAAATACTCAATAAAATACTGGCAAACAGACTCGAAGAACACATCAGAACAATTATCCACCATGATCAAGTAGGCTTCATCCCAGGGATGCAAGGGTAGTTCAACATATGAAAGTCCATTAATGTAATACACCATATAAACAAACTCAAAGAAAAAAACCACATGATCATCTCACTAGATGCAGAATAGGCATTTGACAAAATCCAACACCCCTTCATGATAAAAGTCTTGGAGCGATCAGGAATACAGGGAACATACCTAAACATAATAAAGGCAATATATAGCAAGCCAACAGCCAACATCAAATTAAATGGAGAGAAACTCAAAGCAATTCCACTAAAATCAGGAACGAGGCAAGGCTGTCCACTCTCCCCATACTTATTCAATATAGTACTTAAAGTTCTAGGCAGAGCAGTAAGACAACATAAGGAGATTAAGGGGATACAAATTGGAAAGGAAGAAGTCAAGCTTTCCCTATTTGCAGATGACATGATAGTATACTTGAGTGACCCCAAAGATTCCACCCAGGAATTGATAAAGCTTATAAATACCTTCAGCAACATAGCAGGATACAAGATCAACTCAAAAAAATTAGTAGCCCTCCTATATACAATGGACAAAGAAGCTGAGAAGGCAATTAGAGATACATCACCCTTTACAATAGCCACAAATAACATAAAATACCTTGGGGTAACACTAACCAAGCAAGTGAAGTACCTATATGACAAGAACTTTAAGTCCCTGAAAAAAGAAATTGAAGAAGATGTCAGAAAATGGAAAGATCTCCCATGCTCATGGATAGGCAGGGTTAACATAGTAAAAATGGCAATCTTACCAAAAGCAATTTACAGATTCAATGCAATCCCCATCAAAATACCAACACAATTCTTCAAAGACCTGGAAAGAATAATACTCAACTTTATATGGAAAAACAAAAAACCCAGGATAGCTAAAAGAAACCTGTACAATAAAACAACTTCTGGAGGCATCACAATTCCTGACTTCAAGCTCTACTGTAGAGCTACAGTAATAAAAACAACTTGGTATTGGCATAAAAACCGACATGTGGACCAATGGAATCGAATTGAAGACCCTGACATTAACCCACACACCTATGGACATATAATTTTTGACAAAGAAGCCAAAAGTGTACAATGGAAAAAAGAAAGCATCTTCAACAAATGGTGCTGGCATAACTGGATATCAATGTGTAGAAGGCTGCAAATAGATCCATATCTGTCACCATGCACAAAACTTAAGTCCAAGTGGATCAAAGACCTCAACATAAATCCAGCTACTCTGAACCTGCTAGAAGAGAAAGTAGGAAGTAGTCTTGAACACATTGGCATAGGAGATCACTTCCTAAATATAACACCAGTAGCACAGACACTGAGACAAACAATCAATCAATGGGACCTCTTGAAACTGAGAAGCTTTTGTAGAGCAAAGGATACGGTCAACAAGGCAAAGCGACAGCCTACAGAATGGAAAAAGATCTTCACCAACCCCACATCTGACAGAGGACTGATATCCAGAATATATAAGGAACTCAAGAAATTATACATCAAAACGACCAACAGTCCAATTGAGAAATGGGCTTTAGAACTAAACAGAGAATTCTCAACAGAGGAAACTCAAAAGGCTGAAAGACATTTAAGGAATTGCTCAACATCCCTAATCATCAGGGAAATGCAAATCAAAACAACTCTGAGATACCACCTTACGCCTGTCAGAGTGGCTAAGATCAAAAACACTGAAGACACTTTATGCTGGAGAGGTTGTGGAACTAGGGGAACTCTCCTCCACTGCTGGTGGGAATGCAAGCTTGTACAACCACTTTGGAAATCAATATGGCGCTTTCTTAGAAAATTGGGAATCAATCTACCCAAAGATCCAGCTATACCACTCCTGGGCATATACCCAAGATATGCTCAATCATACCACAAGAGCACTTTCTCAGCTATGTTCATATCAGCATTGTTTGTAATAGCCAAAACCTGGAAACAACCTAGACACCCTTCAACTGAAGAATGGATAAATAAATTGTGGCACATATACACAATGGAATACTACTCAGCAGAGTAAAACAATGACATCATGAGGTTTGCAGGCAAATGGCTGGATCTAGAAAAAATCATCCTGAGTGAGGCAACCCAGACTCAGAAAGACAAATATGGTATGTACTCACTCATAGGAAGATGCTAGATGTGGAACAAGGATGACTGGACTGCTACTCACATCACCAGTGAGGCTACCTGGAAAACGGGACCCCAAAAAAGACACGGAGAAATGGATGAGATCAACATGAACAGCCTGGTCATGAGTGGGAGCAATGAAGGGCGACGGTCGAGGGAAAGAGAGTGGGAGATCCTAACTGGATCAAGAAAAGAGAGGGAGAACAAGGAATAGGAGACCATGGTAAATGAAGACCACATGAGAAGGGGAGGAAGCAGAGAGCTAGGGAGGCCAACAGAGATCCACAAAGAAACCCCTGCAAAAGACTGCTGGCAATGGTCGAGAGACTGCAGGAACTGACCTACTCTGGTGATGGGATGGCCAAACACCCTGATAGTTGTGCCATAAACCCCATCCAAGGACTGAGGAATCTGGATGCAGACATCCACGGCTGGGCCCCTAGTGGAGCACTGGGAGTCTAATTAGTGAGAAAAAGGAGGGTTTATTTGAGCGAGAATTGTTGAAGCCAAGGTTGGATAAAGTACAGGGACAAATAACCAAATGAATGGAAGTACATGAACTATGAACCAAAGGCTGAGGGACCCCCAACTGGATCAGGCCCTCTGAATGGGTGAGACAGTCATTTGGCTTGATCTGTTTGGGAGGCAGCTGTGCGTTGGTGCCGGGTCCTGGGCTCCTTGAATGAGTTGGCTGTTTGAATCCTGGGACTTATGCAGGGACGCTTGGCTCGGTCTGGGAGCGGGGGACTGGACCTGCCTGGACTGAGTCTACCAGGTTGTTCCCGGTCCTCGGGGGAGACCTTGATCTGGAGGAGGTGGGAATGGGGGATGCCTGGGGGGAGGGGGAGGGGGGCAAGAGGAGGAGAACAGGGGAATCTGTGGCTATTATGTGGAACTGAATGGTGTTGTAAAATAAAAAAATGTTCATTGATATATATTAATGAATACATTATTAAATATATATTTCCCATTAATGAATATGCATTATTTATTATTACTCATGCATACTTATGTATGCATATATATATATACACTATATGTATCTTACTCTCATATATATATATATATATATATATATATATATATATATGAGTAGATGGTTATTTTTTCTTCAAGTTCATCTTAAAAAACATGACCCTCTATGTGATTTTATCAATATGATTTCTTTATAAAGTTAGCAAAAATATTTTTAAAATCTTTAAAAGTATCTCTATAATTCATAGCTATCCTTTTCAAACACTCTTTTTAATTATCAGATGTATGGTTTGTTTGAATATATATATGAGTAATATGAGTAAGAAGACACTTAGATGGCATCCATTTCCTCTTTCTACTGTGTGGGTCCTGAATATAAAACTCAGGTCTTTAGACTTGGTGGCAAGTGCCTTTATCCACAGTCATTTTTGAAGTTTTGATGTTTTTTTGATGTCTTTTTTTTAATTTCTTTTTTATTATTATTAGGAAATTTTCTGTTCATTTTACATACCAATATCAGGTGCCCCTCTCCTCCCTCCTCTCTCCCCACAGCCTTGCCCCCAACCCACCCCTCATTCCTACTTCCTCTACCTTCATGGGGAGTCAGCAGAGCCTAGTACATTCACTTGAGGCAGGTCCAAGCCCTTTCCCTGAACCAAGGCTGCACAAGGTGTCCCACCATAGGCACTGGGCTCCAAAATGCCTGCTCATGCACCAGAGATGGATCCTGATCCCAATGCCAGGGGACCCTTAAGCAGATCAAGCTAAATAACTGTCTGGCCTGTGCAGAGGGCCTAGTCCAGACCCGTGGAGCGTTTTGAGTTTTTATTTAACTTAATTAGGAAGATAATTTCTTAAATTCCATAAAAGTTGGAGAGTAAGAAGCTGAAATATAAATTGAAGTATCAAGAAAAGGGAGAATTACTATATGCTAACAGTACTAACTTTTGCACAGGACATAACAACTTCTCTATTTTGTTGCTTCTTTTGCCCACGTACCATTGCATATCTCTTGTCTTGAACTCTACACAGTCTCTTTTCACTCTGTTCTTCAAGAGTCTCAAATTCAAGGCCAAAAAGAAAGTATTAATTTTTTTTCTTGTCAAGGCCATTGAAAAATTAGCTTGGCAAACCTGGAAGAAAAACAAGTGTTAACACTCTAATGTTGAAAAAAAACAAAACAAAACAAAACAAAACAAAAAAAAAAACAATACCACTTATCAAAGGACTACAAAGAGTTCTACTTTGGAGACAGAAACCCTGCCAATCTTCTTTCCTAGTCTTCTTATGACAACCATTTGCTTGTTTAGCTGTTTAGCAGAACTGCATAAAAAACTGGGTACCACACTTTCGCTTCCTTCTTCGTTATCAAAATGGTATGTTTTTGCATTTTTGCAAGATAGAGAAGTGAAAAAGTAAAAAATAAGGTATTTAACAGAAGAAGTTTAATAATATTGACATTGGAAATTGAAATGTGTTTTAGCAAAACAGAACTGTATAATTGTTATAACTTTTGTATTATAGAGTACATTTTAATATAACTGTCTTCTCTCTTTATGTCTTTCCTCTGCCTTTCCCTCTTTTCTACATACACATCAATATTCACAAGCACATGATGGACAGAAACATATCCACATCAATATCCGCAAACTTCCATCCATAGAGAAGTGAAATGGAAAGCCTAGGGTAGACCTGGACACTCGGAATACCAGCTGGGCATACTGACATCATTTCGCAATCGGTTTTGATGCTTCAGAAGATGACCCTTCAGAACCCTAGGTCCCACAGCTCTGGACTAGAGCCACAAAAATAATTCTTTTCCATTTACCATTGTTAAGGAACTCTGGAGATCTCACTAGTAAATACACTACCCATGGGGAAGGTATTAGACTGTATTCTGTTGGTAAGTCATTTCAATGCTCACATCATCGCAACCCGTTTTGATTAACCATTATACTTCTGCTCACAGTGTAAATCTGAAAATCTTCAGTAGACTTATAGTAATAATTTCATTGTAGTCAGATTAATATGCCTGTTGTTACATGCAAAACCTTTTTCATATGCAAATATATCACTAAATTCAATCATAGGTTTACTGAATTATCTGGCTTTCATGGAAGAGTTATGTATTTAGGACCTCTTCTCTGAGCCCTTTTGTTCAACCAAGAGAATTATTTTGTATTGCTTATTTAGTTAATTGCTTTCAATGAGAATCTGAAAGCTGCAATATTGACTTTGTCTGAATCAAAGGCTAAGGCATAATTGGCCTTTGTCACTCGTAATATTTCTTAATTTTTCTCTTACAAGTTATATATGAGAAAGACATAAATTAATCTTGCAAGTCTGAAAACTACAGAATTTTCTCCATTATTTTTTAATCTTTCACTGATGACTTTTCTCTGAGCTCTTTTTTTTTCTCTCATAGTAGTAATAAATGTAGGTAAATGTGATTGGAGCCACGTGGGCATAGTGTTTTCATAAGATGTCCAGCAGGGCTTTGGATTAGCCAGTTGCTTCCTAAATACTTGTAGACAAAATGTTTACCAAATGCTCTGTCAGGAGGTTTTATTCACCCTCTAATAATTTCCCCACGTGTAGCTTGACTTTCCAACTAAAGCTACACTGTTTAATGAAAACTTTCTTTTTAAAAGTGAGGATTACTTTCTCAGTTAGCTTTTACAGAGGAAAGTTCTGAAATTTCAGAACTGAAAAGTCTCAGAATCATAATGATAGGAAAGACCTTTAAGAAGCTTATTTAATTTTCCTCTCATGTTGGTTTCATGTAGGTTATGGTTCTGTTTTATGTCTTCTTTTTATCCTGAAAAAAGGAGAGGTGGTTGCTTTTTCTGAATATATAATGATGAAAGAAAAGAGATATAATATAAAACTGTTATAACTCTTCCATTTCTTGTCATAATGTAGGAGTGTTGTGGTTTGAATGAGAACGACCCACATAGGCTCATATATTTGAATGTTTGATTCCCAGTTGGTAAAACATTTATGAAGTATTAGGAGGTGTGGCTTTGTGGAGGAGGTGTATCACTTGGTATGGGCTTTGAGTTTCAAAATCTATGCCAGCTCCCGTCTTTCTCTGTCTCCATTTTGCCAAAAATATGTAAGAACTCAGCTCCTGTTCCAGAACTCTGGGTGCCTCTCAGCTGCCCACTCTCGACAATGATGATCATGGACTAACACTCTGGTATTGTAAGAAAGCAGCAGTTCAATGTTTTCATTTACCATTTGTCTTGATCATGGTATCTTTTGACAGCAATAGAACAGTGACTAAGACAAGGCGCTAACACATATTCCCTAAATCAAGTGCTGGATTGTGTCCCCCAGCAATTCATATACTGTAATTCATAAAGCTCTGACACTCAGTGAAACTGTGCTTTATCATTGTCTACACAATCAAGAGAACATCAAGGTGGAACTCTATTCCGATAAATTGCTCTATTTGAGAGGAAAATCCTGGGATATGGACCTAAGTGTGTTAATAGAGTGTAAGAGTCATGTGAGGACCCAACACAAAGGTAGCTAAGTGTAAGCAAAGGAGTAGGACCTCAAGAACAAAGCACATCTTCAGATGTTTTGATCATAGACTTCTCTCCTTGAGAATTGTTGGAGACAAGTTCAGGAGTACATCCTTCCACTCTAAGACATTTCCTCTAGCAACCCAAGCAAAGTGACTGACCATTTCTCCAGTTAAAACTCAAGTGGAAGACAATTCCTCTCTCACAGTGTGCATCATGATACTACTGGAGAATATGTGAATCACTTTAATGAATGTATTTATAATAGTTTTGAAAAAAATGCTGTCTCCCGTGTATAATGTGGGTAAGTATAACAACAAAGAGAATAAGACTGTCTTTAAAGTTCATAGGTTTAATTAGACCTAATATTTTATAAGAGATTACATTTTGTTATGTAGCCCAGTGATTCCCAGCATGTGGGTAGTCCCATATTAGATATCATGCACATCAGATATTTAAATTATAATTCATAACAGTAGCAAAATTACTGTTGCAAAAGAGCAACAAAAATAATTTTTGTTTGGAGTTCAACACAACACAAGGAACTGTATTAAGCATCAAAGCACTAGGAAAGTTGACAACCAGTGAACTAGATCAACATAAAGTATTTCCAAACTCCAAAATTTTGCAAGGTTTTCTAACAGAATAAAAAAAAACATTAAAATAAAACAAAATAAAATAATGTTTAGAAAACACTCAAAATTGTAAGTACAATGACAAAGCATAATTGTTTAAACCACATTTCAAATTTTTACTTAATAATTCGGGACACTAAGTGTGAAAAATGTAAGTTGAAGCTACATATTTTAGTATATCAACATGAACCCACTGAAGCTGACATACATATATCTGTTAATTATGGTCTCTGTCCTTCTTGTAATGTTTAATTTTGAATGAGAGACAGAGGTGGGAAAATGCATTTAGTTCTGAAGTCTGAATAATAATAATAATAATAATAATAATAATAATAATAATAATAATAATAAAACTACCTTAAAGAAAAATGTACAATTGTAGAATTCCAGAGATGATAGAGCCAATAATCTCAAAAAGAAAAGAATAGTGAAAACAAATTCCCCAAGCTTTGTTTTCAAGGATTTAGAGGTAAACAATTTTAATAACCACAACCCCACTTTATGTTTGCCCGGACAGAAGGCTCAACAATTAAGAAAACTTGATATTCTTACATAGGCCCCAAGTTTTATTCTCAGCACCCACACCCACATAGTTTGGCTCACAATTAGAAGTACTCCCAATTCCATGTGACTTGATGTACTCTTCTGAACAATACGGGCAGTTGCACATATGTGCCATATACTCAGACCCAGATAAATACACATAAATAAAAATAAATAAGTATTAAATAGTGGATGTTTTAACACACCCAATGTAATACAAGGATAGAAAAGTGGTTTTTCATTGTTTCACTTTTTCCACCAATAAGAGAGAAAGTTACTCACTTCTGTACTTTTCTCCTGACTTTACTAGTGGAAGATAGTGGTGTGGTGGTGAGTAGTTCCACACAGGTGCCAAAAAGTGGCACTGACAGTCTATGTTTACATGATAAAAACATGAGGTATTACTGTAAAAATATGCTTACAAATCCTATGATAGTCTTTTACTACAAGAAAGACCATAAATGCTACAACTGTAGAATTGAAGACTATGATCTTAAATCTGAATGTGTTAACAGAAATAAGGTTTTGGGAAACCACTTCAGTACCCGCTACAGGTTTAGCAGATATTCCTATTTCCCAGTGATTTGTCCCACTTCCATGCATGTCTAATGTCCATGTAAAACTACTTCAAAGGTTTCCTTTTGAGAAAAGAGACTCATAGCTAAAAGGCATTTGAAAACCCTTGAGGAAAGTTTTAACTTGTAAGATCTTTCTGGTCTTCCAATTTTATTTTATTTTATTTTTTCTTCTCTTTTGTTCATATGGGTCTATGGCAAACTTAACTTTTATTTTTTTTGTCAAGGACAAGTATACCAGGCAGTTTTAGTACATCAGAATACACATAACTGATAAAGAAATATTTCTCATTGATACAAAAATGTCTAGGTAGTAGGTAGGACACAGAAGCGTCTTCCATGACTAGTTCTTTACGGAAAGGATTTGGGCATGGAATATATTTTGCAATGAAAGAGATGGTTCTAAATGCTACAATCTCAGGTCTGCCTCTGCAATTACTTTCCTCCTAATAGAAGTTGAAACAGAAGTTTAAGCCTTGATATATATTACAGTTTTAAATTTCAAAGTAGGGCATTTTAGAAATGGAAAATTGAGGTTCAATGTGTTTTCAATGACTTGATGTCAGTGAAGGGACAACCTTAAACTACAACTTGCTCTTACTTTCTTTAGACGGGCAACCTCAAATTTCTCAACATTGAAGGAAAAAAAAAAACAACACAATCTTATGTGTTGCATGATGCTGTACCAAGAAACTCCATCAGAACTTGGCAGAGAGAAATCTTTCTGTGTCTCTCATTTCTAGCCTGAGCTATTTCTAGCTTCAGTGAAGGTGAAAAATAGCTCTTCATCTTCCTCAAACTCTCCATATAGTTAACAGTGTTGCTGGCAACCAATTCCTCTGTCTTCATTCAGCCAATATTTGATTGTATTTTATTATTATTTTAGTTTGGAATTTATCTTATGCAATTAACCTCTATTTTCTGTTGTATGTCCTTTTATAAAGAATTTTGTAGGTCATAATGAAAGTCGTTATACGATGAAGATAAATTCCTCAGTACAGGAAAATATGAAAAAAAATAGTATTGATGGATAAAGATGAACTAACAAGTCAAGAAAGTGGGAGTATTTTAATGTTCTGTCTTCCTTCTGTATTTATAAAACATCCACATCAAGCAATCTCCTGAGTTTACTGGAGTATGCCAAGTTAAAAAAAAAAAAGAATGTTTTCCTGTTGCTAATTACCAATTTTACCCTGGCAACCATCTACTAAAAATAATAATAATAAAGAGCACAATTTGTTTCTCCTACAGTTGGTTGAATTTAGTTAAATTAAAAACAAAGCTTTATTGACATTAGTTTCAGATGATAAAGAACCAAAGCTGAATCAGAAGATGGCTCATTTAGAAAGTTATTAAATCCCATGCTACATATGAAGCACCCTTTGTCTGAAATATTTTTTTTTTTGTATTGACTCCTCTTAACAGGCTTTGTTCTAAAAGCCCCCTGAATAAAACTAGCAGTAGTCTTGTGCCATGGCTAAGAGGGGTGCTAGTTTAATAGTTAAATGGTAAAATATTTATTCAAGAATTACATGTGCTCAGCTTTCCTGGGATTCTTTTTCCATAATTAATGATTTGATTTATTAATTGTGTGTGCATGTGTTAGAAGTGATGGTGTCTGGATAATGATGACTGAACCACGTGCAGCTCCCAAATGACAGCAAAATCAGAAATTCAATTATAAGTTCACCTGCTGTATGTTGCATAAGTAAACTACTTGAGGATGGGAGACTGAATATTAATAACATAGTCTATGTGTGTTATTTCAGCAGCTCAGTGATATCTGGCAAAAAAGAACACCCAGGAAAAGGAATATAGATAAGAGTTGGTTTTAAGTGTATCTTAAAATTCAGCTTCATCACACCTTAAATTGTGTTATCTTTATAATTTTTCCTGCAATTAAGAGATCTAAAACAACTCTTCTTGTTATAACAATTTTATTATTAGTTTCTTGTAGATGCAAACAAATGTCAGAAATTGTAGGGATATGCTAGCAATATTTAGCCATGCTTACATGTCCAAATCTTTTCTCATTCTAAGTTCCAGAACAACTGATATTTTTTATGAAATGTGCACAACCATTTTGTTAAGCATGAAAAACAATACTAACATGCATGTCTACTGAATCTCATAATTACACTGCACATATTTGTTGAGTGAATTTAGAACTTAAAGTAAGAATTTGATATAGCAAATAGCACTATCTCCTTCCCATACTCTCCAGAACTGCTGAGGTGTAAAGATTGTTAGTGAAATCAAGGCACTGATACTTTATGAGGTTTCTGATGATTTCATGCACCCAAGAATTAAAAACAGTACCAAAGATAAGTTCTCCTCTCACTTTCAGTCTATTTTCACAACTCTTTAGCTGTTATCAATGTTCTGTGCATGATTATCCTTATCAAACCCAAAATCTAAATAAAGATGTAAATTAATGTTGAAAATATTACAGCATATGTATATTGTATGCTCTTTCATATATATATATATATATATATATATATATATATAGTCTTTATTTAATTATCAGATTTATTTGTTCACATTCAATTTTCTTTCATGGAGATATTTGATGCTTCCAAAATTAATTTATTTAAATTTGACATCAAATTTATGATCTTTAAAAAAAAATTTCTTCTGTTATCATTTTTACGAGTTTTCAAATCCAGTTTAGAGTAGTAAAATATACTAAATTATAATTTTTTTGTAATTCTTATTAAGATTCATTTGTTTCTATTAAATCCAGCAATAAACAAATAATAAATTTATTTAAACAATTATTTCACAAATGACATTAATTTCATATGCTCTTTAGAGAAGATAATGTCAAATATGCCCAACTTCATAATGAGAATGAAATTTAATAAGATGAATTAAATGAAAATAATCCTCTTATAATAAACCTAAAGATAATTCAAACTGCATATACAGATCCCTTTACAATGTGAAAATAGACTCAAGGAAATTTCAGAAACCATTTTTTTAATAATATTAAATTGCTAGAGTTCTTGACTGGCTAAATGCAAAAACAGTAACTTATTAAACATTGAAGTAAACAAATCAATATAAGAGTTAAGATAATGTTAGCATAATTCCAATAATCTTTCTTAAGCAAAGGAAAGAAGCAATAATGCCCATATGGCCTTCTATTGGAGGGAGTCCCACAAGAGCATATGTCGTGTTGAATGTACTTGTCTCCCAAGAGCTTGGACTTTAAAAACCTCAATACTGATGCTATTTCATCAAAAGATAAAGCAATTTTTTGTGTGTAAATGTGATATTTCTTAGCTATTAAAAACAGAATGAGATTTATGAAAATCAATAGCTAAATAAATTTTAATTTTTCCCAGCTGAATCTTGACAATGAGCACTTTCCAGAAGTAAATTGAGATTAATTTTAATATGTATGTTATTTTTTCAAAACTGTTTTACAGGCATCATAATTTCATTACTTTTTTCTTCCTCCAGCCACCTCAAATTCTTTTTCTTTCTTTCCCAGGAGCTCTTTAATTCTGACTTATTTACTTAAAATGTGTGAAAGTTAGTCTTAGTTCATTGACTCAATTTTCCTAAAATATAGTTGTTCTGGTTAATTATATCTTCAGTGACATTGAAACCACAGGGAAAATTAGTAAGAACATTACAGAATAATCTTTCATATCACTACAAAGTGTAATCAATTTTGCCAGTTTTATAAATGCCTTTGGTCACTTTAAATCAAGCCCTAATAGGGCTTTGTCATTCAAGGGGCTCATCTGAATGATAGCCAAAAAGGAAAGGAAATTAGTTCTAATATAGGAAATAGACCCATTTAAGTATCTTAACTCATGCACATCGCAATCACTTTGTCTTAATCAACTGTTATTCTCTGTTTTGAACAATGAATTTCCTTCTTTCAATTACTTTCCAAAAAGCGTTCTATTTTTGGCCCACAGGATTGATTTTCTAAACTCAAATTCATGAAAGTACATCCTAGGCATGCTTAGAACTTTAGACTTGTGACTTTTTTGGAATAACTCTTTAATTTTGACTGATTTAGACTTAACATTTAAACTGACTATATTAAAAATTCTTAAACTTTAAGATTACATTATCATATATGTAACTATGCACTTACTTTTCTTTTGTTAATAGGAGCAAACCAGTTTGACATCACCAACTCTTAGAAAATTTGAAAAAAAAAATGATATATTTATGTTTGATTTGTAGCACCTAAATATATAGATTACTATAAATGTTTAACGTTGCCTCTCCAATACCTATGGAATTACCATGCACTAATGCAATTAGCTGCTACTAAAAATTAATTGAAAAAATCATTTATCTTACTAAACAAGTAGAAATTTAATTTTCTTACCACTAGCCCTTAAATAATACAACAGGACTAATACTTGCATAGACTTTTAGTGAAGTGTATTAGGAACTGTAAGATACTCAGAGAGGATTTGAAATATTTAGGGACATATATATAAAATAATATGAATTTTTAATAAGACAACATTCTCACCTTTGGGGAAGCATAGATAACAGGAATCCTGAATTCTGTCTTCTAGAAGATTGGTTATAATAAAATATTTTTAATATGCAATTATTCATGTACAGTTTGACCTCTACAGAGTCATATTAAACTTCAATATCACCTACTTGGTATCAGGCATGCTGTGAACTGTCATTTCTTGAGCTTTATTATGCAAAAGAATAAATATTAAAAGATTTTGTACCATGAATGACCTGGTTTTATTCATAATATTCTGTCTCTTCAGGTGGACACAAGGACAGTATGTATTTTTTGTCAATGAAAAGGTTTGGGGGTATGCTCACTAATTTCCAAAGAAACCAGGAATGTTAAGCATGCGCGATTGTCTTTCCAATGGAAAAGATTAAAAAAAATTACAAACAACAACAACAACAACAACAAAAACAAAAAAACAAAAAACACCTATTCTTCCATCCTGAAATCTTGGAATTGGAAGCGAATAATAGCCTGGTGATCTCTGTTATCTGTTGAGCCTGGCCATATCAAACTCCTACAACTGGGAACAAAGGACAGGAGGTGACTAGTAATCTAAATGACTCTTACAGCCAGGGCTCTCCAAGCTCCCACAAAAAGTACCAAAGGTGGATAATAGCACAGATGATTTCTACGCTATCTGTATGATAGAGTTTAGGTCACACCCTTCTCCATGCTCTAAAGCTAGTACAGGAAGCCTATCTCTAGAACCCATCTTGTAGGACATGGCCTGTACCCTGCATAGTTTCAATGTAATTATACTTTCTTGTGCACTGGGAATGGTATGACACCAGAAAACATTTTACAAATTATACTGGGCTTAAATATAGTGGGAATAAACTGTATGATATCAGACTCCCTGAAGTCTTGATCCAGGATGTCCAAGTCAGTCTGAACCGAGTTTTCATTCTCATCTCTTCATGTTTTGTTCCTCTGATGGCACCAGCAGAGAACCTCTCACAAAGGAAGGTTGAAAAAAGAGTGAAACTTTTTCTTTAGACAGTCCTTTGTGCATTAGTTAAACACTCATGAATGACATGATAAAGCACGGTAAATTTTCATTTTTCATCATAAACTAATTTCTGCCTTGTAAACAGAATTTTGTGTATGTAAAGCATAGCATACAGAAGAACAAATGGCCTTTGATAATATACTCACTACCTGCCAGAATACATATTAATTAATAATCCCTTTGCAATCACAAAATCTTTAGAACTAGCCCACACATTTTTTCTTGGACTTCATAAGTCATTAATTAGCTTTAACCCATAGTGTATATTATAAATTTTCATAACTTCCAGGAATGGTGGTACAAGGCCAATTCAACCATGACACATCAAAATTTTGGAAAGACTTTTATTTATTTATTTTTCCAGTAATTATAGGAAAAAATTTCTATGGGATGTAAGTAATTACTCCTTACATCACATAGGCACTGGCGAATATTTAGTTATAGTCCCGACCTATATAATTGATTTTAAGAACAAAATGTTTTGCCACTGTTCCTGATTGGGTGAAGAACAAGAATCTATATGGACACAGACTGTTTTTGTTTGATATCATTATTCCAGGAGTATGCATTGACTGGCTTACCAGACATTATTAGGATAAATTACTGCTTCCTACATGTATCATTGCATATCTTGTACATGTATTAGTCAGTGTCTATACATGCAAAGACATCCTGTTCTACTTTTTTGCAGATGGTTTCAAAGCCTTAAGACTTTCCTTCTGAATTTTAAAATTATATTTCTTGTATATTTATGATTCTGGAAATGAAACCTGAAAATGTACAGAAAAGTAAAATAAAATATCTTATTACTACAAAGTGAAAAGATGCATCATATCCAGTTTGGTGAGTAATGAGGCAGGTTTGCCATTGCCAGCTTAGTTTGATAATTTTTTTAAGAGTGGCTGCTAATATCTTAGCATAATTACAAATGGCAGTTCAGAACATTTTAAGTCCTAAAAGATTCAAGTAGAAGTAAATTCTTTTTATTATAAAACAGGGAACTGTAAGTCAATGAGTTTGAGCTAAAAATTACTGGTGAAAATATTCCTTAGTGCATTAGGGAAACGAGGGATTAGCTCTTAAAGTTTATTGATTAGGTATTTTAATTATATCAGCAAATAATAAGTGGCAGAGTATTGATTATTCCAGTGCCAAAAACACTTATGCAAGAGTACACAAATGTTTAAGGCAGCACATGTCCAAAGGTGTTCTGTTGCAAGATCTGACTTGGAAATGGTGAACAGTAAATTTTCTTATGATATTAATACTGGGACTTTGGCCCAAAGCATCCTCTGCAAGTTTCCTTGCTTCACATTGTTCACAGTCTGTAGCTAAGTGGGCATTTAGGGGATCTCCTTTTTATAGTCCTATTCAGTTCTGGGTGAAGTGACTGCCTATCTTTTTGGACATTATCAAATGAAGAAGTGTTTTTATTAGCCTGAAGGTGAGCTTCATAAAATTTTTGTTTCAAACACACTGTGAATCACGGTGCATTTCCCAATGACTTTTTAGTTAAGCTATTTTACTGTTCTGCAATATGTTTTGCAAAAATTTTTCCCATACAAATAAAAGTGGTATGACATTAGTATGAAGATTTTCCATTTGTATATTTCTTAGTGACGAGGCTACTGATGAGTGTCAACTGACTTTTCCAATTTAAAACAAACAATATGGCTCTTTCCATGGGAGGAAAATTTACCAAAAAAAATTAACTTCCCACAACCATTACTTGACAAATTAATTTTTGGTTTTAAATATTAGATATTTAGATATTTAAATAATGTTTTCTGTCTGATGTGTTCTTTCTATGACAACACTACATAATGGTGAACTACTATATATTTTTCCCAAGCTCATATTGAATGATGTAGGACGTTAGCTTGTAATTCAATTGTGATGGGAGAAATATAAGGTAGTCCACAGCACTGCAAGTCAAGGTTATATTTAATATTTTAGTAATCATATATTAAAATTACTAAAAATACATTAACATTGAAAATTACACTTAAAGTTATACTGCATCTTTGACCTTACATTGTGCACAATCATAGCATTTTGAAGACATGTTTTTGCATTTTTCATTTAAAAAAAAAACTTTTTTTCCATTTCATTAGAAACAAGAAGACTTTGTCACTGTCATCTTGCACATTGCCATATGGAAGCCTCCTGAGTTTACTTCAAAATTATGCACAGGAGAATTAAGTAAGCATATGCAAAGACATATTCAGAGTAAGAAGACACAAATATAACCAAAATGGTGGTGTGGGAAAGCTGATGTCATAATAGCTCTTCCTGACATTATGTGCAAACCTGGAACAATGACAATCAGTTCTCTAAAGGGTTAACTTCTGGGAACCAGCATGGTGCTTGACTCATGGTAGCTATGTACCTCTGTTTGAGTAATATTTCATATTGCTACATAGTAAAAAAAGAAACAAAAAACAAAGATAATTTAAGTAAAAACTAAAAACCACAGTGAATAATATTGTCTTCCCCCATATTTCTCTTTTATTCTGCTACCCCTTCTTATTCCCTGCAAGAAACAGAAGGCTCCAGGATGTGTGTGTTTCAGATTCTGGAACCATGGCTCAGCACAATAAAAACCAAGTATCAGAATAGGACAAAAAGACAGCCTACAAATTAGAAAAAGAGCTACACCAACCCCACATCCAACAGAGGGCTAATTTCCAAAATATATAAAGAGCTCAAGAAACTAGAAATCAACACACCAAATAATCCAAGTAAAAAATGTGGTATAGTTCTGAGAATTTTCAACAGAGAGATCTCACATGGCCAAGCATCACTTAGGGAAATGTACAACATCCTTAGCCATCAAGGAAATGCATATCAAAATGACTCTGAGATTCCATCTTGCACCTGTCAGAATGGCTAAGCACAAGTGATAGTTTATGCTAGAGAGGATGTGGAGCAAGGGGGACATTCCTCCATTGCTAGTGGAATGTAAACTTTGGTGGTTTCTCAGAAAATTGGGAATCAGTTGACCTCAAGGCTCAGCTATAACACACTTGGGCATATACTCAAAGAATGCTCAATCATACTTCAAAGATACATGTTCACCTATGTTCATAGCAGCTTTACATGTAATAGAACCTGGAAACAACCTATTGTCCCTCAACTAAGGAATAGATTAAAAAATATGGCATATTTATTCAATAGAGTATAATTCAGCTGTTAAAAACAATGACAAAATTTGAAGGCAAATGGATGGAAGTAGAAAAAAATTATCCTGAGTGAGGCAACCCAGATCCAGAAAGATAAATATAGTATGTACTCACTCATAACTGGATATTAGCTGTAAGATAAAGGATAACCATGCTACAATCCACAGCCTCAGAGAGGCTAGGTAACAAGGAAGGTTCAAGGGGAATACACAGATCTTCCTGGAATGGTGAAATAGAAGAAATTTTTTGAGTGGACTACAGGTGAGTGGGGATGCGAACATGAGAGATCAGGTTGGGGAGGATGAAGGGGAGAGTACTGAACAAGACTACTGGAAAAGGGGAGCATTTCAGGGTCGGATTAAAATCTGGAGCATGACAATGTCCCAGGAATCTACAAGGATGGCCCTAACTTAGACTCCTTGCCATAGTGGATATGTAGCTTTAACTTGCCATTTCCTGTGACCAGGTAAGACATCAAGTGGAGGGAGTGAGGAATCAAATAGAGCCACACAACCTTAGACC
The DNA here is from genome assembly GCF_049852395.1 of Peromyscus maniculatus bairdii. NCBI lineage: Eukaryota > Metazoa > Chordata > Mammalia > Rodentia > Cricetidae > Peromyscus > Peromyscus maniculatus. Next base: position 56,459,685 of record NC_134861.1, read on the forward strand.
TATGTATACCTTGCCTAAGGGATGTGCTGGGGTAAGAGTGGTGTAGATATTGTGGGAGTGGCCAACCAATGACAGGTCTTGCCTAGAACCCATGCCAGGAGAGCAAGACCATCTCTGATGCTGCCTGGATCCAACAGGACCCAGAGACCTAAGAGAGCCATGGTGGCCTACATCTTTATTCCAAGCACTCAAGGAGGCAGAGGCTTGTGGTTATCTGTTAGTTCAATACCAATTTTGTCCATATAGTGGGCTCCAAAACAGGCAGCTTGTTACAGAGGAACCCTGTAACAAGAAACCATTACCAGCAACAAAATTATCAAACCTTTATCTTGGATTTCCAGTCTCCAAATCTGGAGAAAATTGATATTTTGCCTTGCTGTTCTTTACTTTCAAGACATTCACTATGTGATACTTTGTTACAGCTTCCTTAGCAAATTAAAGCACATTTTCCATGCTTCAGAGAAAACATGCCACAAGACAGAGCCACTCTGGTGGTATTGATGAGAGACTGAGTACTGAGGGATGAAGTCACTCCTCGTTCCTCTGATATGATCTATAAGTACAGCCTTCATCTACTTCAGGAATTCATTAGTATATTTGAAAGCTAGTAGTGATCTGTTTCCTATTTTCTGATGTTTTAATTTCACTTACTGGAAATGGAGATATCTTTCCAGGAAAGTAGTCTAATACAAGTGGCTTTTTGAAATAGATGATGTTATGTGTTGTTATCAAAATAAAAGTCTCCGTATTATAAAAAAATGGGAGAGAAAAACCTAAACTCACATTCATAAACACACACACACACACACACACACACACACACACACACACACACACACACGTATCTAAGTACCATTTATAAGCATAACATTCAACTATCATTAACCATTAAACATGAAATATATGCAGCAATTGTATTAGTTACTATACTACTTCTATGATGAAGCACCTTGATTAAAGCGACTCTAAGAAAATATTTCACTGGGGTCTTGATTACAGTCCATTGCTGTCATGGTGGAGGATGTGATGGCAGTCAGGTAGACATGGTGTTCAAGAAGTGGCTTGCAGCTTTACATACTGATCTTCAGGCAGAAAGCAGACAGAGGGAGGGGACAAGAGGGAGAGAAAGAGAGAGAGGATAAGAGGAAGGGAGAGACAGATACAGAGACAGAGACAGAAACAGAGACTTAGAGTTTAAGAGACAGAGACGGAGGCCAGAAGCAGAGACAGAAACAAAGGGAAAGACAGAAAGAGTGACAGAGAGAAAGACATAGAGAGAGGGAGACAGAGAAACGCAGAGAAGCAGAGAGATACAGAAAGACAGTGATACTTTTGAAGTGTGAAAGCCTACTGCCAGTGACACACCCCCTCTAACTTTCTTAATCATTCCCAGTAATCCAGCTAATGTCTAAGCATCCAAACATATAGCAGTCAATCTCATTCAAACTGTTACAGCAATCTTTAAAAAAGGAGATTCTCTTGCATAGTACAATTTTAATTTTTTCTCAAATTAATAAATGCAAATGAAATTTGAAAACCGATATCTGTATAAAAGATACTACCTTTTAATTTTTTGGTATCAAAGTAGAGGGTGGCATTATATTAGAGCAGGGAAGTTACAGGTCAACGAGAAAACACGGAAGGATAAAGAAAATAGAACATTACACACAAGTGTAAAAAAAATCAAGTGAAACTGTCAATTAATGGGGTAGACATAAATGAATGAAAATACCCAGTGTAGTAGGTACATTATTTTCTGTGTTTATGACATCATCTCTATACCATCTCTGTTTCCTGATCTCTAGTAAGTTTTACAAGCACAAATGTCTCATGTGTATCTGCATGTCTGTGTATAGTTATGTATAAATCCAGTAAGAAACTAATCTTGCTAAAAAAATGCAATTTAATTCCTGGAAGGTGTTGGCAGTAATGTTATAAATCATGTGAAGCAATTTGGCAAATTTAGAATGGCAAAAATCAAATATTTTAAAAAATAAAACAACTTTCATAGATATTTGGGGGCCATAATTTGAATTTTCATTGGATATGGAAGTAATTTGGGAGGTAAGCTTTTCTAATTTCAAGTGGCTTGCAAATATAAGGCCCAACAGAACATTAAAGGTAGAATAATTTTTGGATGATGGGTATGATGATGGGGTAAGATCGCGCAAAATGTAGTGAAGTAACCTGGCACTTTCCTGAAGTTAATTCCTCACCACTGGTGTGCCTATAGGAACAAATGAATGTCCCGGATTCAGGACTGATATCCTGTGGAAGCTGTGCTTTATTTGAATCATTGGTTATGCTTTAGTTACTCACAGAGAAGAGAGGAAATGAATAAACACTGTAGCCTCATTCTATATGCTACAAATCTAGGAAGATTTATTATTGGTTCAGACAATCAATCAGAAGATTATATATATTGCATAGATTTCAACTGAGTAATTGTAATTAAGCTATCTTTCCCAGTTTGGAAATAATATCTCCCATATAAGGTGTGTGTGTGCATGCGTGTGTGCGCGCGCATGTGTGTGTGGGGGATCTAAGTGTCTGGTCAATATTTGACTCATAATTGGTATTCAAAAATCTTAGCTTCTTTTCCTTTTCGATTTGAACATTTCCTGTAAAAATAAGTAGACACACAATTTTGCTTAAAGAATGCATTAATGAAAGCTGAAAGGCCTCTTTTTACCAAAAGAAGGCTTTACTATATTAAAGGAAGTTGCCTCTGCAAGTAGCATACAGATTTGTTGCAAGCCATAATAAGAAGTCTCAGCATTTCTGTCTACACTGTGCAGACAACTCTTTGTTTTTACTAACATCATTAGTGTTTTCTAGACTTGAATATACTTCTTGTGATGGATATCAAGTGTGGACCAATAGTCTTCTCATTTTAGTCTCCTTTTAATATTGATAAATTATGATAGGGCAAACTGCAATGCTTGTTTTTTACACAGTTCCATGTCATTAATTTCGTATTTGATAGGCAATGTTTCTTCCTTGGTCTCTGTCATGTTTCTTCATATCTAAAGGAATAAAAATGAGACAATCAACTATATTAATGCCAAAAGTCAAGCTGAATCCTCCAGGGAGGATCTTGTTTTTTTTTCCTTATAATAGTTCAAGAATTTGGCTGAAAATAAAATTTTATATTCTATATATGAAATTTGTGTGTCTTGAAAGAACCTTTATATTCTATATATGAAATTTGTTTGTCTTGAAACAACCTATATTGATGTTTATTATAGCTCAATAAATACATATTGATTTGAAATGTTCAAGTTTTCTTTTAAAAATCATGACATTTTTAGACATTAAAAAGTCATTATTTAGCCGGGCGGTGGTGGCACACGCCTTTAGTCCCATCACTCGGGAGGCAGAGGCAGGCAGATCTCTGTGAGTTCGAGGCCAGCCTGGGCTACAGAGTGAGTTCCAGGAAAGGCACAAAGCTACACAGAGAAACCCTGACTCGGAGAACCAAAAAAAAAAAAAAAAAGTCATTATTTAATGAATTTCTTCAAGTAATCTCCAAATGAATAATATATGACTTACCTTCCTTTGGACAGGGAATATAGTATATTTTGATTGATTAAAATGAAGAAATAGATAGTATCAAGTAAAGTACTAATTGAATTATAAATATTTAAAATTATTGGACAACTATTGTAAAATATTCTTACATGGAATTGAAACCATTTTAGTGCACATATTATAATGATTGGAAAATATGTAATACATCATTTTTTACCAGGTGAAGAGCAAAAATATTATTTTCTTGGAATTTCAGATATGCCAATGTGAATTTCACATTCTATGCTGCCTTGAGAAGATGTAAAAATCACCTGACATTGTTAAACATTGGCAAAGACAGAAATAACAGCTTGTGCTAATGCAAATTGCCCAGGAGTTTGTTGATACAGATGAACATAGACAGATGGTTTTTGGTATGCAGAATCATCATTGGTTTCTTATTTAACAGAAATGAAGGACTTCATATTTATGATGGCAGAGTAGATATCAGGAGAATGCAGGTGTTGGGATTTTCTTCCAAATCTTTTCTGTATCAGATAAAGAAATGACTAGGAGATTGTCTTAAGGATACACACTTATCGCTTCATTTAAATGGTCCACCCTGACCCTATAGTCTTGCTCATAATCATTGTTCATTATTCCTTAATATCAATCAACCTAATTATGGAGTACACTTAACTGTAGGTTTTAAAAGGTAATTGACTCCGGGTCCTTATTTGGACTTAGGAAGAAGCTGTATTGTTTGGAATCTATAAGTGAGAATGGAGGATAAGGAGAACTGTATGTTAGATACAAAGCAATCCCCAGTGTTCTCTGGAAAGAGACTCTGACTGGGTAATCAAAAGGACTGTTATTGGATAAACCGGCAGATAACTCAGCATTCTGAAGTAATCTCACAAGGCTAGTTTCTGGTTTTTTTTTTTTTAATTAAGCAATTTTTTATTCATTCCATATACCAATCACAGAAGATCCCTCCCTTATCCCTCTTCCCACTCCCCCCAGCCTTTCCTCCACATCCCCTCCTGCAAAAAGGTATGGCCTCCCATACTTAGCAAAGTCTGGCACATTCAGCTGAGGCAGGTCCAATCCCCTCCTGCTGCATCAAAACTGTGCAAGGTGTCCCACCATAGGCAATGGATTCCAAAAAGCTGGCTCATCCACTAGGGATAGATCCTATTCCCACTGCCAGGGGCCCCTCAAACAAACCAAGCTACACAACTGTCTTGCCCATGCTGAGGGCCCAGTCCCGTCCCACGCAGGCTCCACAGCTGTCTGTCGGGCTTAGTTCAGTTGCCTTCCTTATCTGCCACAATCCGTACCCTACTACCGCAGCAGAGGAATCTAGTTCCCCATTAACGTGAAGAGCCTGTATCAGCTCAAAGACCCCCACCCTGCTGAGTAACACAGTTCTCTGCCCTCTGACAGACATCCTTGGCTTTATGCTCAATAAACCTTTCGTTCTATCCACAGACTTAGTTCAGTTGTGTAAGCTGGATACACATTTGTACTGTATTTGCTCTAGAAAGAAATATAAATATACGAATTAGTGACAGTGTCATATGAATGATGGCTTTTACACACACACACACACACACACACACACACACAGAGTGAGAAAGGAGAGAGAGAGAGAGAGAGAGAGAGAGAGAGAGAGAGAGAGAGAGAGAGAGAGAAATTGGAGAGTGAATTCACTTCCTACTTATCCCAGGCATCAGAAATGATAATGAGAGAGATACAAACATCATAATTCTCAATAAATGTGGGGTGACTACTTGATCAAAAAAGCTGGACTTGAGCTTCAGAATGACTGACTGCCCCTGTTCCCACTCACCCATTCCCTAACTTCTATAAAGCCTACAGGCTGGCAATGAGAAGGCAATTTTTGCTGTTTTTTTTTTTGGGGGGGGGTCGAGACAGGGTTTTTCTGTGTAGCTTTCACAAAGATCCGCCTGGCTCTGCCTCCCGAGTTCTGGGATTAAAGTCGTGTGCCACCACGCCCAGCTGGTTTTGCTGTTTTGTTCTAGTTAAAGTGAATGGTAATCTCCATCGCAGATGGCTGCTGTTAAAATGCTGGTCCGTTTGAAAGCTCAGTTCTTGTTGCTGCTCATTTGCCTTTGTGGGGGAACAGGCATCAAGAGCCGTGAAGGTCTAGCAATAACGGGAGAAGAACTTTCATAGAACTAGTCGAGACCACAGGTTTCAACTGAAAACAAGGAGAACAACAAGCACAGGCAAGGAGAAGGAAACTTTGGTGTTCTTTAAAGCTGTTTAACTAAAGTGTATTATTGACAGGAAAGCACCAGATAAGATTGCTCATAATTACAATATAAAAGACTTGTCAAACTAACTCTTCAGATAAGATTTTTTTTCTTCATTAATTTAGAATTTCAAGTAGCTAGATAGAGACCCACAACTACACCAGATGAGTGTTACAGTTAACAAGCATTCTAAAAAACGATAGTCATAGGTTGTGCTTCCAAATTAAACTAACTGGAATTGAAGATTTTGCAGTGTACCAGTTGATGAAATGTGCTTATTTAATAAGAAAAGAAAATGGATAAAAATTTAAATGCATTCCATTCCATTAGGATACTCTCAGTCATAGTAAACACACATTTTTAAATTACTAACTCTTGGTTAGACTGTGTTTTCATAGGTACATATATTGTTAATCCCACAGGTTGAGAATAAAATCACTACCACAGTTTAAAACCAGATTTGAAGCAAGCTTTAATTAAGTACTGGCCAGGTCCAAGTCCTTGTTTCCAGAAAATGAGTTCCATTTTTCCGAGGCTTAAAAGGGCAAAAATCCATAATTCACTGCATTTCCCATCATGCCCAATGAGGAACAAGCACACACCCTGGTGTATTTCCTACCTATGTACCTCCTGCCTGCGTCCAATCAGGGGCAAGTATACATCCAGGTGTTTTTCCTACCTATGTACCTCCTGCCTGCATCCAATCAGGGGCAAGTATACATCCTGACATACTTCCTGCCTACATTTCTCCTGCACACATGTGATGAAGTTGTGACACACAAACTTGTTTAGACAAGTGAAAACATGTGACTCATTATCTCCCATAAAAGAATAGCCAACATCATTTCAGGAAGTATCTGTCCATGAGCAAGGGGCTTAGAGGTTACAGGCATTTTTGTTTTATGGATTTCTTAGGTACAGTAATTAAAACTTAAAATGTAACTTTGGCTCTAATGTAATACTTACGTGTATGACTAATGTCTATTCATTGGCAAAGAAAAAGTTTTAAAAAGTTAGAAAAAAATTCAGCAGCCAAAAAATGTGTAAGAAAAAAAACATCAATATGTGAATATATTTCCTTTATAACTTTAATGAAGATACAACTGTACCACTGAGTATAGCTAAAATTGTATTGTTCCAATTAAATAAAATATTTGAGTCTTGAAATCTTTCAAAATATTAATAATTCAATACGAAATCTCTTTTTTACACTGTTAAATGCTTTTTACCTATTACAAAATGATAGAAATACCATAATTTTAAAACTTATTCCTGCTTCAGTTATCTTTCAGAAACAAAACAATTGCTAACATTTGGCATCTCTCTCCTATAACACACTTACAAGATCATTTTCCGTGAAACATGTTTTAAAATTACTTCCATCCTGTTCTTACTCTGAATTCAATAAGAAATCCACTAGTAAAATTAGAAATGTGGACCATATCTTCATTTTTCCATGTATAAAGTAACCATTTTAGCTTTTTGATAGTCCACAATTTATTCTCTTATTTTTTTCTTTCTCTGTCCCTATGCCATCTGAATGAATCATAGGTGAATAAATTATTGTACTACTATATCTAGGATATGTAGGTCATCCTCTCTTCATTTTGCCTCTTTATATGGAATCTCATCACTTATTTTTATATCTATCATATATATATAAAACATATTAACTTCTGGAACCAAAACTGTACATTTTTTGGTTTTACACATTCTTTATTGACACATAAATTATGTTATATATATAATATTACACTTGAGCAATAAAACATATCCCTTTCCCTTTCATTCACTTAGAAAAGAAATTTAAGCTCAAGAATAACACATCTGCAGCAGCAAAGGGAGTTCTCATCCTTACTCTACTGCTGATAGTAAGGGGAATTCTGGCTTGGTTTGGGGAGGAAAACAACAGGAGTTAGTTCTAAATATGGTCCCAAACACTTTGATACCATACCTCAATTTTCTGAAGTCAGGCATGTATGATTGCTTCAACCAACATAGTGTGAATGAAATAATTACTTGTATTCTAAAATTTGGGGTCAGAAAAGACTACCTACACATTTGCTTTCTAATTCACTGAAATAAGTCCACTCATAGCATTCCTGTTGGTTCATGATACTGTAAGTAACCTCAAGTTATCAGACTGATGGTCTAGAAGTAGAAGTTATGCCCATGTTTCTTCATACCAATTTTTAGGATTACAGGAATATGACACCATACCCAGCTTTTATTGTTTTGTTTCTCTTTTCAACTCAGATTTTGCGTCACCCCAAGACAGAGTTCAAATATGCTACTAATGAAACCTCTCTACAGTTCCATTCCCCAACACTTAAGTCACTTCTTGCTATATCCGATATGTGCAATGTTCAGATGCTCAGAATAAATGAAAGTCACCACAGTCTGCATCTCCATGATTATTTCCCACAGAATCTGTATAGATGGTTGCTTTAGTTGGGTTTTTGTTGCTGGGAAGAGACACCATACCCACAGCAACTCTTATGCAGGAAATATTTAATTTTGGTGGCTTGCTTACGCTTTAGAGGTTCCGTCCATGTTTGGGTGCATGGTGGCATGTAGGCAGACATGGTGCTGGAACTGAGAGTCCTGCTTAATAACTCAGAGGCAAAAGAAAGTCGATTTACTCATTGGGAGGTATCCTGAGTATATGAAACCTCAAAGGCTGCCTCAACAATAATATACTTCCTCCAGAAGGTGTGGCCCAGTTACAAGCTGTGCCTTCCAGCCTTAAGGTCTGGCTTAAAGGAGTGTGTCATCCAGTCTCCTGTAACAAGACCAAGCTTCTTTTGACAAGGCCACACTTCCTAATAGTGCCACTCTCGATAAGTTTGTGGGGAACAAATCTATACAAACTACCACAATCGTAAAATGGTTATTTCATGCCACTACCTTTGAGATATTTGCTGTACAGTCACCCATAGCTTAAACAATAGCAAATGAAAATATTTGCCTTTATTTTTTACATACTTATCACAAAGTCAAAGGAGTTGTTTGGACATAGTAAAAGTTTAAGTCTCTGCAGTTTCCTAACTGTGAACTTGAGCACTCCATATGTTGACTCTGGTGGATAATATTTTCATATTGTGGAGTTATGAAAATAATTGCTGTTTTCTAGAATTTATAAAAATATTTCATAAGTCAAGTAACATTTATAATATACTTTATAAATATCTATTCAATATAACAAATATATACACATATCTGAGGAATTACAGAGTCTGGGATTCAATGGTGAATATAAAGATTTTTTTTCAGTCTTCTTGGGTTTAGACTCAAGCATATAAATGAAAATTGTAAACTGTTCTAACATTAAAACTTTTAAATTACAAAAATTCTAAACAGCTATGGGAATACATAGCTGCAAAGCTTATAGCACTCTAATGTAACAAAAGGTTTCCTTCTAAATTATAGACTGCTCTGAAAGAATAGACAACTGAGAGTAAACGTTAGTGATGTGTTTCAGGGGAGGAGTATCATTGATAAAAGCTGCAAGGAGGCAGAATGCAGAAACCTCAAAGTGGAGGGAGATGAGAGTGTTTGTGTCATACAGCGGAACAAAGCCTGTAATTAAAGAGATAAGTCTTTATCATAGCCACAAGATAAAGTTCCTATACTATACAGTTAAGGATTTGGAAACTACTCTTAAGAACAATAGAAAATAATTAGAAGGCACTAAAAACAGATTTTGCTGCATTGTTGTCAGGGAAAATGTTTATGATTTGTGGAACTCTTTGCATGTCTTGTAGATAAATGACCATCATTCCAATTGTTTATCTCTTGATCATGTTACTCCTTCCTTTAGAAATGTTTGAACATTATTCTACTTCAGGTATACAGTGGGTAAATGAATATAGATTTCATTATTTGTACTCCAGTGTTTCAATTTAGAACTCCAAATATAGTCTTACAATAAATGATATGCAACTAGTAAAACTATTTTAATCTATTGCCATGCTGCTATGTGATTAAAACAAAAACAAACAAAAAACCCACTTCTACTAATAAGATTAACGTCCAAAATTATTGTTCAGCTGTACAGAAAATTCATTAAGAACATATAATCAGAGAAATGCAAGCCCATGTTGAGATAGCGACTGCATGCAACTTTTTTTGGAAAAATATTTAAGAATAAATTATTCAATTCAATTCATACATTACAATGTCACCTCTGATAATGTGTTTATTTAAAATTATAAATTTTCTATATGTGTATAGAATTTCTCAACATTTAAAGTTTGAAACTTGCTCAGTCCAAACTGTGTAGTATATATATATATATATATATATATATATATATATATATATATATATATATTGTTAATTGTTTTAGTTATCATAGACTGGAATTAACAAAATCTTGCTTCCAGGACCTTTACCACCATAAATACCAGTTACCTGATGATTGTTTTCACTCCTATATATAGAATTTATTTATGTCACTAGTATACTCTTTCTCTATGTAGAGAGTTTTAGATTACTTTGTATTTTTGTCATAAAGTCCATAACCAAAACCAGTCTGGGAAGGAAGTAGTTTATTTGGCTTACACATCCTAATCAGGCTCATATTCAGCTACCTTTCTTATATCTCTCAGGATTACTTGACAAGGACACTTCACCACTCTTTTTGAAGTGAGCCCTTCCATATCAATCCTTGATCAAGAAATCTCCCACACATGTGCCTATAGGCCAGTATGATGAATCCATTTTCTCAGTTCAACTTTCCTCTTCCCAAGATACTCTAGTTTATATCAAGTTCACAAAGACTAGGCATCACAAGAAGTTTTCCAGGAAAAAAATGAAAACAATTAATGCACAAACCTTGTTTTTTCCACTTCTTCTGATTACAATCTCAAAAATTCCAATTAATTGTTTTCTTTTTATAAGGGTGGGATAAACTCCTGCTTGCAGGTACAGTGTGTTTCAGCCTTTCTGCTCATTTTTGCTTAGTTATGCCATATACTTGAAGTATATTAACTCATTACTTTTATAGATAATGACGCCTAAGAGAATGAAATTCTTATGAGTAAATTTAACTAATGTAGCATAAAACTAAAATATTCTAACAATATTAAATATTAAAATAAATGGAAGCACAGCTTATAAACATAGATCACAATACTCAGTATGAACAATATGATAATCTTAACCAAACCTACAGCCTCAAAATAAAATCTTCTTCCTTGTCAAATGACATTTTATAGAGAATGCCATGAGTTATTGGCACGTATTCACTCCTATACATGTACATCAATACAAGGACTTAATTATTTAATAACTAGAATAACAAAAGATTTATAATGCACATGTTACATAAGCCTTTATTTAGATTTCATTGTAAGAAATGTTAAGAGTTAGTGCATTTTGGTGCCTAAAATAAAGACTTCACCTTTGTTAAAGATTCTGCAGGGATGGCTGATGAACTGGAATGTCTCTGATTAAGGAGAGCAGGAATACTGCATGTCTAGAGTCAAATTATCAAGGCCTATTCTTAATCCTCTAAGAACTATTGGTTAGCACTGTTGTGTTTGATAAAATATAAATCCTAGCTCCACCAATATAAGCTCAGGATATTAACAGATAGCAACTGAATTCTCGGACAGCTGTGCTTGATTGCCATAACCTGAAGGTCTGATATTTCCACTAATGTATTTTTAAAATATCTTGATTCATAACTTTCTTTGTTCCATTCCTATAAATACTTCATGAAACTGTTGGCACCCTGAACATTGAATTAACCTGAGTCTGTATTCCTAAGCCATGTTCACCCAAATATGACTCCAAAATAAACTTGTATTTGTTCCCTTGCATGTGATAGCTATTTCTGTGACAAAAATTATATTAAGTTCAAATCATGTAACTCCCAAGAATGTGCCCATCCAGGAAATGGCCCAGTAATAATAAACCCCAAGCCAGCAACTTTCTCTAATGCTATTAGAGCCACATTTAGACTTGTTGAAAACTTAGTTTCCTCTCTCCAGAGCCTAATGCACTAATCTGTGAACATTCTTATGGTTCTAGTGTATGTCCATGTGATCCTGTGTATGTGTGTATGTGGGGGGCGGGTGGTAGGGTGGGGATGAATAAACAATTAAAATCAAACCAAAATTGAATATGAATTCTATTTTCATAGTTATCATAATTCTGTGTCTTTTCTGGAATATGATTTATTAGGAGAAAGAGGCCAATCATTTTTCCTATGTTAAAAAGAAGTAGAGAAATAATTATGACCTGTAAAAGACCTGAAAAAGCAAATTCATGTTACACTTCAAATTAATCAAATTTTAATCACATTAGTTTCAAGTGAGGTAGAAATGTAACTTTTTAAAGACATAATCCAAAAATCAGCATAGAGTAAAATCTTGGGAAGGTGTCCTAGTTTGTTTACAGTTGCTGTAATAAACACTATGGCCAAAGTCAACTTGTGGAGGAAAGGTTTGTTTATATTACATATTACAATTCCTTACCCACAAAAGACAAGGCAAGAACCAAAACCAATTATGGACTTGCTGCCCTTGACATGCTCAAATACCTGCACAGTCCAGATCCCTCTTCCAAGCCAATCTGAATGAGGCAATTCCTCAACCGAGATTGCCCCTCATGGATGTCTGGGTGTGCCAAAATGACAAAAACTAGCTATGACAGAGGAAAAGGGAGAATCCGATGCAAGAAGAGAAGAAAGGAAAAAGGAATAGAAAGAAAAAATCATGAAAAAAATTGTATGAATTACTAGAAAAATATATCTACTTCTACAGCGTGTAAATGCATGAAAATAACTAATTAGCTCAGAAGGCCACAGGCAATTTTATAACTATTGATTTAAGTGTAAGCAAGTGTTTGAATCTTCACAAAAGTCTGAGTAGTGAGAACCAAGGGAATTATTTAATAGTGTGGAGTTTCCTTCCCTATAGGCAGAATTATTCCCATTACCGGAATAGAGGAGATCTTCTATCGTTGTTAAAATTTCAAAAGCAGAGAGGAAGCATTACCCTCTGAGAACATATCTCAGTATCACAAAACACTTTCTCGGAAGTGCAACTTTTACTGAGACAATTTATAAACTGATGGCAAAATGATACATTTGAGGCTAGGAACATGTAACAGAGTTTACATGTATGTATTTCTCTTTAAAAGGACCTGTATTTTAGTCGCCAAATTCACCGTGGGAGGCTCACAACTCTTTGGACTTCAGCTCCAGTTGATCTGGTACCGTCTTCTAGACACCACTGGTACCTGTGTTCACACATACACATGCTCATACAGTCATGACACTCATTCATGTAATTTAAAATATTAATTAGAAAACTGAAATGATGAATTTTTCATGACTTTGAGATATTTATGTGTAAATAAAAGGATAGATTATAAGAATAAGTAGATCACATAGAATTATTATGTAGTGTGGACTAGTAGCATGGATTATCTTGTATATTAAGAAATATAGGGATTTTGAGGGAGTTAATTTACTGATCATCCTGACAATTAAATCCAAGCAGAATAATTTCTATTTAATGTGTTTAATATGACAAGTATCAAGATAGATAAAGAAAATTTATACTGTTTCAAATTCTTAATACTCACCTGTATTCTGAAACCTAAATAATTATTAAGATTCTTAAATCATGTATGCACACAAATGCACACATACAGTGCTTAAGAAATCCCATATAACTGCTTGAATTCTTTTCTTAGAATTCTGACCACTGAAATTGTGATCAGAAGCCTAAATATGATTTCATCTTTACGTATGGCCCTTCTTACTTTCTAGTGAGAGAATACAACTAAAAAAAACAAGAAAGAAAAAAGAAAGAACGAAAGAAAGGAAGAAAGGAAGAAAGAAAGAAAGAAAAAAAGAAAGAAAGAAAGAAAGAAAGAAAGAAAGAAAGAAAGAAAGAAAGAAAGAAAGAAAGAAAGAAAGGAAGGAAGGAAGGAAGGAAGGAAGGAAGGAAGGAAGGAAGGGAAGGAGGGAGGAAGGAAGGAAGGGAAGGAGGGAGGAAGGAAGGAAGTAAAGAAGGGAGGAAGGAAGGAAGAAAGGAGAGAAAGAAAGAAAGAAATGAAGAAAGAAAAAAGGAAGGAAGGAACACAGGAAGAAAGAGGAAAGAAAAATTCTATAGAACCATGTTAGACATTTTAGAATACTAACAATAACCTTTCTATTCCCAACTTGAAATGCCAATTCTGTTAGGAAAAGGTTTTATTCATAATAACCCCTGAAAAATAGTACTTTCTCTTCCTATTAAAACCATGCCTTTAAATTATATTTTTCCTCATCTTCCACATTGTCAACTTTATCATTCTATGAATAAGGAACTTAATTAATGACAGCTGAATTTTGGCCTCTCATATTAGAATATTTTAAGCAAATTATTATTGTTCCACATTTCTCAAGGAACAAATGCTTTAATTGTATCCAGTAAAATAATTGGTTGTTTCAGTGTATTAAATGATTAAGTTCAAGTTATAGCTTAGAGGTTCCATAGAGATGTGTGCATATTTGTGTGAGTGTTTGTGCATGTGTGTGTTTGTGACTGTATTTTTCTAAATAAGAAATATGTATAGTGCTTAAGAAAGACTACACTTTTGAATAAGTATTTAAGAAATTTTTCAGAAATCTAAAAATCTGGAATACTTAGAATTTAAAAAGTTGGTATTTTGAATTGTAATATCATAGAACAATACTTAGTTTGCAATTCAAAAATCTCCTTACAAGTTTTACTTTTACAAAAACAGTATAGTTAGTGTGTTTGTTAATAGTGGACTCCAGGCCTCACCATGCTAGGCAGTTCCTTTATTACTAAGTTATTAAATCAATTCCCAGCTGCTTTGCTTTTTATAATCATGTAGACCCATTCGTTTTATCCTCTAATATGTAAGGCGCTATTTAAAAATGTAAAGACTTTAGATAGTGTATGTTAATATGCTTGAAATAATTACAGTATACACTAAAACATTCCAAACAGCAATTTTTTTGTTTGAATCTAGATGATCTTTTAATAAAAAAAAAAAAGAAAGAAAGAAAGAAACACAGAACTAGATATCAGGGTGAAAGCTGAAAGATCAGAGAAGTGGAACAAGCCAGCCACAAGTCTTATCTCTACAAAATCCTCAGTCTAAGGAGAGTGAGTTCCTGTTTCCTCACACCTCATATACCTTTCTCTGCCCAGACATCACTTCCTGGGATAAAGGGAGTTGTGTTTCCCAGTACTGGGATTAAAGGTGTGTGCCACCACTGCCTGGTTCTGTTTCCAGTGTGGCCTTGAATTCAGAGAGACAGCTGGATCTCTGCCTCCCAAGTGACAGGATGAAGGGTATGTGTCACCACTGTCTGGTCTCATCTAGCGGCTGGCTCTGTCCTCTGATCCTCTAGCAAGCTTTATTGTGGCATGCAAAATATCAGCACAGCATTTACAATGTAAGAAACTTTAATTTTTTTTTCCTTTAAAAACATTCTAAAATGTCTTTTTCTGGGATAGTAAATAATTTGCATCTCAAGTTGACACAAGCACTTGCTTACATTTTTAAAGCTTTTAGATAACATCATCAAGATTTTAAATTTACTGAGATTCTATTGTTGTATTCTTCGTGTTATTTTAATAGTATTTTACATGAGAGATTCTGGCTAATGCTGAATTAATATCTTGATCTACTGTTTTATCTCAGTGAAAGTACCAAATACTTAAGGAACATATATAATTTGACTGAATATCCATGTAACCTGAGACATCAGTAATCTCAAAGAATTTAAACTCTTGCTCATTTCATATACTCTTCTAAAATCTCTGTATGATGGTTATTAATCTCAAGCAAGTACATTTCTTCATCATTTTATTAGGTCAAGATGCAGTTAAGAAGAAAGACAAAATGTTAATAAACTATGTAGAAGCTTAGATAATGTGTTTAGAAACATCAAATACTCAACAGAAAAACCTTACAAATAAACCAATTCACTAGCTGTCTTCTTTTCTATTGCTGTGATAAAGACCATATCCAAAAAGAACTTGGGGAGGAAAGAATTTATTTTACTGTAAACATTTACAGACAACTACATCATCCTCCTCCAAAAAATATGGTCAGATTTGTCACCAAAAGCATGTAAAAAGCAAAAACAATAACCAAAAGAACAAAAAACAAACAAACAGAAAAAAATCAAAAACAAACCACCAGGATTCCTTCTTACCAATTTCTGCTTTGGTTTGCTCTTGATTTCTGTGATAAAACATTGACCTAAACCAAGTAGGGAAAGAAAGGTTTTATTCATCTTACATATCCTGGATCACAGTCCATTTTTAGGGAAGTCAGAATAGTCACTCAAGGCAAGAACCAGGAACTAAAACAGAGACCATAGAGAAATATTGTTTCCTGGCTTGATCAGTTTGCTTTCTTATACACAAAAGGACCATCGTGGCCAGCCTACAGAAGGTTGAGCCTTTATTCATAAATCATAAACCAAGAGAATGCCACACAAGCTTTCCTACAGTCCAGTTTTAAAGCCAGAAATTTCCTAATTGAATTTCCTTCTTCTCATGACTCTGGCTTGTGTCATGTTGAAATATGAACCAACCAACCAAACAAGCAAGCAAAAAACAAACAAACAAACAGAAAAACACTAACTAGTACACAATCTATTTTATTAAACACAAGCTGAAATTCATGACAAAAACTTACTGGAATGATCTTAAAATTTGATCAAATTTTAAGTTACTTCTGAGCAAAATCTTCACTACACACAATTTTTTAGTCATAGAAAAAGGAAGATCTGCTTTTCACCATTAACTTCATTTTAAAGCCAACAACAATACCAGTTTTATATCAAATGCTTTTTTTCTTTTTAACTTCAATTTATTCTTTTCAAGATTTATTTTCATTATTTTTCACGATGTGTGTAGCTGAGCGTCTGTGTATAGGTATAGCCATAGGAGTACAGATGTTTGTGGAGGCCAGAAGTCTCTGATCAACTTGAGACTGGATTTTCAGGTGATTGTGAGCCTCCTTATGTGAGGACTGGGAGTTGAACTCTAGTACTCTGGAAGATTAATACAGGCTCTTAACTGTTGAGTCTCTCTAGCAATTCTTTGTTTTATTATTATAGCCTTGGGTGAAATATTCCTTTTTTTGTTTGTTTTATTTATTTCTTTGAGGCTCACAAACATACTGACTCTATACTATCGTACTTCAACATTTTAAAAACTATGTACCCGATTAAATAATGTACAGTCTCTTTCATTGCTCTCCCACTCCATCACTGTTCTAGTTAGACCATCTGTTCCCTTATGTTCTCATCCCCTATACCGTACCCTCCATTGCCCACCTCATCTCCAGGTTATTCAGGAGATCTCTATTTCCCCTTCCTAGGGCAATCCATGCATCCCTATCTTGATAGAGGGAGACATCATAGGGATGGGGAGAAATTGGTGCTATGGAAGTTCCCAGGAATCCACAAGGATGACTCCAGCTTAAACTACTAGCAATAGTGGAGAGGTTGTCTTAGCTGGCCTATCCAGATAATCAGATTGGTGAAGACCTTAACTGTCGTCATAGAGACTTCATTCAGTAACTGATGGAAACAGATGCAGAGATCCACAGCCAAGCACCAGGCCAAGCTCCTGGAGTCTAGTCAAAGAGAAGGAAGAGGGATTCTGTGAGCAAGGGGCATCAAGATCATGATGGGGAAACATACAAATACAACTGAACCAGGCCAGTGTGAATTCATGAACTTTGGACCAACAGCTGTGGAGCCTGCATGGGACTAGTCTGGACCCTCTCCATAAGCGAGACAGTAGTATAGCTTGGTCTGTTTAAGGAGCCCCTGGCAGTGGGAATAGGATCTATCCCCAGTGGATGAACTGGCTTTTTGGAACCCATTACCTAATCTGGGACACCTTACACAGCCTTGATGCAGCGGGATGGGTTTGGACCTGCCTCAGCTGAATGTGCCAGGCTTTGCTGATGCCATACCTTTTTGGAGGAGGGGATAGGTGGTGGGCTGGGGGGAAGGCTTGGAGGGAGTGGGAGGAAGGATGAGAGGGTAATCTGTGGTTGGTATATAAAATGAATAAAAAATTTCTTTAAAAAACAATAAAGACATGCAGCGGTGGCACATGCCTTTAATCCCAGCACTCAGGAGGCAAAGGCAGACTGATCTCTGTGAGTTCGAGGCCAGCCTGGTCTACAGAGCAAGATCCAGGGCAGACACCAAAGCTACACAGAGAAACTCTGTCTAAAAAAAAAACCCAAAATAAAATGATAATAATAATAAAATAATATACTCTCTTCATTCCCTTTTATATGCTAATTAGATGTATAATCCATATGTTTCAATAGTTCCATGTGCCATCATGATTTTTCATTAGCATTTTTCTTATGTTTCAATTTATACAATTGATCCTAACTGATATTTTAAATCTCCTAGTCTAATTCATGGTTATTGGAAGCTATTTTGCATAGAGAATGATATGTTGTGTTTTTAAGCTCAGATATTTTAATCAGATATGCTATTTGACTTATTTTGCAGCTCTTACTTTCTAGCCCAGTCTTATATCTAATAGTCTTAATGCTTCAACCTTCTGAGTGCTAGGGTTGCAGGTCTGTCCTACCATTGCCAACTATATTTGTTAATAAATATTTTAATATTATGGGTAAATTTTCCTTTGCTTCCTATTTTCCTTATATATGTCTTTATTTTAAAAGGTGTTGATCATACAGGTTTAAAGTCTTTGTCATTGTTCTTAAAAAAATACCTGGAAAATATGTGGCATTTCCTTTTTTCAGGTTTTTTTCTTTTGTTATTGTTCTTGTCTATTTAATTCTCTCTTGCATTTTAATGTTTTGTGCATGCAATTTATTTTACATTAAAAAAAGAGTCCACAAAAAGCTATATCCCTCATAAGACTATGATTTTCCTTCCATTAAGCATGAAGGAGTGGAGGCCTCGTGCAGACACTCAGTTGGCAGTGTTAATGGTAGTGCTTCTTCTACCTTGTGTTCCTGCTGTCAAGTGGATCGAAATTAATTCCTGAATATCCTTCACTGTCCCTTCAGATTTTATTTTGTAGGATTGAAAATAACTTTCTCTTAGAATTTTATCTTTCTTGGAGCCGGGCGGTGGTGGCGCACGCCTTTAATCCTAGCACTCGGGAGGCAGAGCCAGGCGGATCTCTGGGAGTTCGAGGCCAGCCTGGGAAAAAAAAAAAAAAAAATTTATCTTCCTTCTTAAGTCACAAGAACCCTTAATTCAAGCAGATATATCTGGGAACAAACATGCTCTCTGGTGTCCCATCCTATACATACCTCAAAAGCAGTTCTTCAGGCTGAGATGTTTCCACTCAGTTTTTCTGTCTTTTTGTTGTTGTTGTTGTTGTTGTTGTTGTTGCCTACTATCCAAAATACCTCAGAGTAATGACAGCTGATGGATTTAGATGGTCTACCAGGGTTGGGTAGTTCCTTGTAGTTTCTACTTTCAGAAATGCATTTCTCTTATTCCTCCATCTCTTCTTAGACATTTTAGTGGCAGTAATCTGTAGTCAGAAGTTTCCCTGTGTCCCAGCCAGCCGGCAGTCAGAACAAATTTCTCCTATTTGCATTTCCCAAGTAAACACACAAAGGCTTATATTAATTATAATTGCTTGGCCATTTGCTCAAGCTTACTACTGAAGAGCTCTTACACTTAAATTAACTCATAATTCTTGTCTATATTTAGCTACATGGCTTGGTACCTTATCTCAGTTTTGCCTTGTCATCTTGCTTCCTCTGTTTCTGGCTGGCAACTCCTGATTCTGCCCTTCCTCTTTCCAGAATTCTCCTTGTCTTCTTATCCCACCTAGACTTCCTGCCTGGCTACTGACCAGTCAGCAGTTTATTAAACCAGTGTACAAGGGCATTATCCCACAGCATTTCCCTTTTCTTTCTGATCAAAAAGGAAGGTTTTAACTTTGACATTGCAAAATTACATATAACAAAGTTATCAAGCAAGAATTACAGTCTATTTGTATTTGTCAAAAATAAGGAAAATGTTCTATCCTATATTTGTGAGTCTAAAGTTTCATATCTAATTTATCTTTTTTTTTAAGATTTATTTATTTATTATGTATACAGCATGTATGACTGCAGGCCAGAAGAGGGCACCAGATCTCATTACAGATGGTTGTGAGCCACTATGTGATTGCTGGGAATTGAACTCAGAACCTCTGGAAGAGCAGTCAGTGCTCTTAACCTCTGAGCCATCTCTCCAGCCCCTAATTTATCTTTTATCATAACCAAGAAAAATTGTAATTACTTAGTTTTCAACTACATCAAAGAACTCAGAAAGAACTTAGAAAGATGTTGCCTTTATAATGAAACTGCTTTAAATAAAAGCAAACATTCATAAACAATATTTTGGGAATTTGGGCACAGCTTCTCATACTACTTCCTGCTGGATGAAGGCACTGGCAATCTTATGGGAATCCTGAGAAAACTAAGGATTATGGTCAAGTCCTGAAAGGAGTAGTCTGTGATGGTGTATTTTCTGATCCAGTTGCCTTGATGCTGTTTTTGAATATTGGGTCATCTGGGCCTCTCAGGGGGTCTTTCTTGATCAAACCACATTAGCCTGGAAACAATTGACAGCTTCTCATCTTCTGTGGAAACAAAAGCAGAATCAGTTTTCCAAAGTAATGTATTCTTAGACACAAACTTTGAAATCTAGATTATATATATATATATATATATATATATATATATATATATATATGCTTAACTAAACAGTTTTTACAAGCAAATGTCTTTCTGCAGTTAAAGATCCCAAAGACAATATAATCCAGATGCTATGTGATATCCATCTTTATGTGGCTTATTTTTTATATTACTTTTACTATCTTTTTAAAGACTTTACTTTTTACAACTATCTATTTCATTACATAACTGTCCATATTCCTTTCCCCCTCTCTTCCAAGCCTATGTACAATTTTACACACAATGTAAACCATTTAGAGTTTTATCCCATCTGAATCTGTCTTATTGTGAATCTATTGCTTTAAACTGCAGCATTACTAGGACTGATATGACAGCTTTGGCTGCTGGCCCCACCCACCTCAGCTTCCCACCATGGTAGAACTATGTTTATTGCCAGCTCTGGGATCCAGGCTCACCAAGGAATCTGGGAAGCAGTGGGTCTATGCCTCCATCCAGCAGCATGTCGCTCAGAAACCTCTTTTTTTTTTTTTCTCTGTACTAGCAAAAGTTATATCCACCAAGTACCATGCTGGGCAGCTTGGAGATGTATCTGTGTACAGTGGCGGGAATACACCATGCTGCACTCAAGCTTGTGAACCTGCTATACTGTAGTTCAAGTCTGCATGCCATGGCATCTCTATACCTTGGCATCTCTACACCTTGGCATCTCTATATCTCAACTCGCATGAGACATGAAGTAGAAAGCTGCTTTTGGCTCCATTATTGTGTGTTTAGAAGCTCTTTTAAAACTCTTTTAGGCCTTATGGAAATTCGAGAGCCTCACGTTGGTACCAGTACTCCCTTACTGACATTTCTGTGGCTGAGAAGACCATTGACTTTTTGTTCAACTGATAGATCTTAAATAACATAAATACAAAACCATACATTGAAAATTATAGATGAAATGTATGTAACTTCATAATGATAAAATTCAGCAGTGATAAAACCTATCTTTCCATTAGTAAGATAAAATATGGAACTGGACAAGTTCTTTTGCTATGAGATAACTATTAAACAAGTAGTCCTTAATTTATACCCCATATTAGAAACATTTGCTGTAGTATTGAGACTAAATGAAATATATTGAGTACCTGATTAATGGGACTAAAGGGCAAACAAATTTAAATGGGCTTTCCAATAATTACTTTGAAATTTTCAGAAGAATGTGGAAAAGAAATATTTCATCTTTTACCAGAAAAAATTAGAAATTTTAGTTTGAAAAACTCATCTTAAATGTAAAAAGAAATTGTTGCTGTTTGTATTAAAAAGTTTCTACCCAGCAGAAGATATTTATTAAAAATTGCATTTTGAGAATAAATTAAATATTGTGAATATATTTTCCACATACTTTACATTTCTTCCTCTACATGAACTTGCCTTTTAAGATTTAACAAGAATAATTAGCCCTTCCTGAAAACATCCTTAACTTGAAAAATATTTTGGAAGACATTGCTATCATTTCTTAAGAATGTTGCATAAAGCATAGTTAACATAATTTAAAACACTTTCTGATGTGTGAAACTGATGAGAGATTAAACTTTCCTGTGAAAATGTTCTATTAAAAAAGCCTCAAATTTTCACACATCCCATTTATTAAATGTGTTTCTGTTATTTTAAAGAAAAAAAATCAATTTACATTTCCTTTTATTCACAAAGCCCACAAAGAGATGAGGTAAGCTGGGTTTGGGCCCATTGCAAAGCTTTTAACTAGAAAGCATTACTCTTCATGTGATCTTATCTCACCCACCTTAAAATCACTTACCTTTCAAACAATGCAATCTTGGCTAAAGATGCCAGGATTGATTTAATTAGAATTCATATTTTTCAGGACAATGAAAATTGTTTCAAAACTACTTTTTTGCACATTTTTATTAACCATAATTTGAAAGCTTCATAACCACAGTTGCTATATTAACCATAACTTATAATAATTATTTTAATTATTGATAATCTTATTTGACTGAGATCATTTAAAATACTTTCTAGATATAGATAGCATTCATCAACTTGTTAAAATGTGCCTGGAAATAGACACACTGTAAAATCTCATTTTATACACAGAAACTCTAAAATAAGTTATACAAATGAATATTTAAATTCACAGGGCTAGCTACTCAGTGGTAACTTTCAGATTGGAATGGCCAAGTGAATGAAGCATGGTTGGATATGCCATTATTTCTTAGTAGAAATATTAATATAGACATAAAACCCAGGAGATAAGTCATCTTTTTGGACTAAATGCCAGGACCCAGTTTTATGTTCTTACTGATAATAGGAGATAAAACTGCAAATGCTACAAAGTTGGTTCTCAGGCTTCCACAGATAATTTTAACTGAAAATTTAGTATAGGCAGTCTATAACTATATTTATCTACACCATCAAGGATTCTGAGCTACAGCAACAACAAAGTTCAATTTCGTTTTCATTAATTTTATGATTATTATCCCATTCCTGTTTCACTTCTCCTTTGCAATGTGCTATTGAAGTCCTTTTACCATTACCTTGCTACTTCTTGTTTGATAAAAATCTTAATGTCTGTATTATTATCTTATGTCTAGTGATGAAGTTACAATTGCCAGTTGACTATAGCTTAGACCAGCAGTGAAAAATATTTTTAACATTTCTTTAAAGACTCCTGGTTTTTGAACAATATTTTAGTAATTGGGTTTTTTGGTTGTTGTTGTTGTTGTTGTTGTTTGGCTTACTTGGGTAATGGTATTGACACACATAACAGAGAGGAGAAAGAATGATTTGTCCGATGGATGAATCTCACTCAACCCCACAGGAATAACTAAAGACAGAGCATCCATGTACAACTTCACTGTGGGAAAGAAAGTGACATGATCTATGAACTCTCTAGCACTAGACTTAGTACAAGATTTAGCAGAAGAGGACTGGACATGAAGCAACAGGTTTCTCTGAAATTGGAAGACAATCTTATTCTCAGTGGGGTTGGCTTAACTGATTAAGTCATTACATAGGCAAAGACCATTTTAAGGAAAATCTGAAAGAAATGAGAATGTTTCTACTCAAAATTTTAACCACATGGAGGACCTTTAGTCCTCTACTTAAAAATCTTTTTCATGATGAATTATATTGACTACAATTGTTATTAACTTATAAATCCACCTTGTGCTATTTTTCTGTCATTTAAAATTAAAATCTCTAGTGTTGGCATCTTTATTGATATATAATACAGACCATTATCCTATTATTCATGTCTTATCTATTATTTATACTCAATTAACTACTCTTACAACAGTGAAACTTAAATATATTTGCTTTGTTTTCTAAAATATTGAAGTTTCTGCTTTCTTATTTTTTTCTAAAATTTAACCAACTTCTTTATTTCTTCAGTACTCCTGACAATTTTCAATTTTGTATTTTTTTCTTTAGTCATATATATATATATATATATATATATATATATATATATATATATATATATATATCCCATATATCCCAGTTTCTTTGTATTTTTTAAGGTACCTACTTTTGTGAATATGTTAATATGCTGAAATTCAAAAATAAAGAGAACCATTTCTCTCCCCTCTTTTCCTGTATGTCTTCCTACATGTATATTATAAACTTCAATCATTTTTACAATTCCTATACCTTCTCCTTTTCCCCTTCCTCAATCACTCCCAATCTTCTCCTTCCTTTTTTTTGTTTATAGATGCGTAGTACTGAGTGCTGCTTAAGCAAATATTCTCAGTTCCCTGCCTTCAAAGACTAGTTTAACATTTTCCTCCCATTCCTTTGTACACTTTGCTGTCAAAATTTTCATTATATCCTATATACTGTGAGTAGACAGATGTATGCCAAATATTTCTTCTCTCTACAAATGAATCCATTTTCCTTTTAGCACAATACCAAAGACCTTTTGAAATGAGGGAATCCCTGCTTATATGAGTCCATGTGTTATCATTGTGACTTAATGCAATGGAACAATTTTATTGGATATATGGATATGTAATTTGTATAAGACAATGTACTATTTATGAGTGTAGCAGAATATCATTAGTAATTATTTCATCAATTATTTCCCTAGTCATGTTTGGTTCTAATTCCTAGCCATCCAGGCAATATCAGACATGGGTTTCTTCTCTTGGCATGAGCCTCAAGTTGGACCAGTCATTGCTTGTCCAGTCCCACAAGTTCTGTACCATCATTACACCAGAACATCTTGAAGGCAGGACAAATGTAGGCTGAAGGATTTATGTCTGGGTTCATGTCCCAGTCCCATTTCTGGAAACCTTGTCTTGTTAGAGAAGATGGCCAGTATGGTGGTTTGAAAGAAAATGGCCTGCAAAAGGGGTGGCAATATTAGGAGGTATGTTTTTTTTGGACTAGGTATGACCTTGTTGGAGGAAGTGTGTCACTGTGAAGGTGGGATTTGAGGTCTCATATGCTCAATCTATACCATGACTCAGAATATTTCCTATTGACTGTAAGTCAAGTTGTAAGAATTCTCAGCTTCTTCTCTAGCACCATGTCTGCCTGCATGCTGCCTTGCTTCCCACCATGATGATAATGAACTAAAACTCTGAAATTAAGTGAGACACAATTAAATGTTTTCCTTTATAAGAGTTGCCATGGTCATGGTATCTCCTCACAGCAATAAAAGCCCTAACAAAGACAGCGGGCTCAGGCTCCATATCCCCCAATACTATATGTGTCTTTGCTAGAGTCATTCTCAAAATTCCAGGGCATTTCCACTGCACTAGGTTTCCACATTGCTTTCCCAATTCCTCCCAATTCCAGTCATTTATACCAGTACTCTCTTTCCATTCCCCTCATTGCTCCTCTTCCCATGCCCACCAGGCCCCAATCCAACCACAATATCTATCCCATTTCTCCCTCTAAAGGAGATCTATGATTACCTACCTTGAGCCCTTCTTATAAGTTAGCCTCTCTGAGTCTACGGATTGTAGGAAAATTATACTTAACATCTGATGTCCATTTATAAGCAAGTATATTGTCCACTGATAAGTACATGTAATATTTTAAGTCTGGACTGCCCCATTCAGGGTGGCTTTTTTTCTAACTCCATCCATTTGCCTGCAAATTTCGTGATGTCATTGTTTTTAATTGCTGATTAACACTCCATTGTGCAAATATACCACATTTTCTTTAAACATTCTTTTATTGAGTGACATCGAGATTATTTCCAGTTTCTATCTATTACGAATGCAGCCACTACAAACATAGTTGAACCAGTGTTCTTTAGAGCATCCTTTGGGTATATGACCAAGAGTAGTGTAGCTCAGTCTTGAGGTAGATCAGTTTCCTATTTTCTGAGGAACTTCCATAGCTCAGTGCCTATCACAATTGTCAGCAGAAAGGTATCATCCAGCAAATGATAGGAACAGATTCATGGAGCTAAGGGAACCCTGAAAAGGTGTGTGTGTGTGGGGGGGATTGGAGGAGCAAGAGGGGTCAAGGACACCAAGAGAACATAGCTCATAGAATCATCTAAGTAGGACATGTGGGGATCACATAACAGAATCAACAATCATGTACCTTGTATGGGTCTGAGCTCTGAGCTCTGAGCTAGGTCCTCTGCATAGATATTATGGTTGTGCAGCTCAGTGGTTTTTGTGGGATTCCTAAGAGTAGGAGTGGGGATGTCTCTGACTTTTTGCCTGCTCTTGGGGCCCTTTTCCTCCTACTAGGTCTCCACATCCAGCCTTGATATGAAGGTTTATGCCTAGTATTATAGGTTGTGGTGTTATGTGATGTAGTGATATGTAAGTAAAGTGTTTATGTCTGGCTTAACTGAAATGAATAGTAAAGACTTTGGGTCTGCTTTGAGAGAAATATTTCAGTAAACCCTTTGCTATGTTTGGGTTAACCAGTAGAGGCTGAGAAATTGTTCTGAGACTTTTTAAACCTTGAAGTGTTGTCTCTCTGGAGAATCTGCTCTTGGTGCTATATGAGAGGTTGCTCCATCACTGACCTTTTTCCTAAGACACCCCAGATAGACTTTGTTTCGTACTTTTGACTATGGCTTGTCATAGTCAAAAGCGATTGTGATTTGTGTGAATTGGTTGCTCTCATTGGCAGCGAGAGCAAGATGACTCTGTTAGTTTTAACCTTTCTAAGCCCCAATGAACCTTGTAATTGTTAGAATAAAGGACCCTGAAGTGAGCTAGCTAGGAGTCAGTCTTTTCTAATAAGGCTGTACCCTTCAGCTCCTTCAGAAATTGAAGGCTTAGCATATTGGTGAGCTTCTCTTTCTACTGTGGCACCTATAACCCAACATCAATCAATAATGTTCAATTGATATCCATAGGATGTCTGCTCTTTTCTGAAGGTAAAGAGAGAAGTTGATCTGGAGGAGAAGGAAGAGGGGGAGGGGAAGACCAGGAAGACTGGAGAGAAGGGAAACTGCAGTTGGGATATGACATATGTGAGAAGAATAAAAGGAAAAAATAGAAAATGTACTATCTTATTTTATGTTGAATAGACACGATCTATGATCATTTGGGAAGAGCAAACCTCAACTGAGAAAATTCCACCACACTGGTCTGTAGGCAAGCCAGTGACACATTTTCTTGATTGCTGATTAATATGAGAAGGCCTGTCTTACTGTATTCAGTGCCACCCTTGGGGAGGATTTCCTAGGTGCTATAGGCAAGCAGGCAGAGCAACCAGGGAGGAACAAGCATGTAAGCAGCATGCCTCTGTGGCCACAACTTGAGTTTCCACCTCAAGACTTCTGCCATAATTGTGTGATGCCTTGATTTCCTTAGAGATCAACTGTTTCTGAACATGCTAGATGAAAGACGTCCTGTCTTCTCCAAGCTGATTTTAGTCATGGTGATTTATAACAGCAATAGACACAATGGTGAAGACAACAATAACCTCATGTTTTAAATTGGTTACTTGTTGAAGCAACATAATTAACCTAGCATCTCTTATACAATTGAAACTGTCTGATATAGTTGAATTTGCTCCGCCCATGACCTTAAGCTATATGGTCCTAAGGAGGTCACACAAGAAGCACCACCTCCTTCAGACCATATAGCCCAAGGTCATGGGTGAAGAAAATACCATTACAGCCTGATACCACACTCATCCCACTATCTTTAATAGAAATAAGTAATTGTGGGCAGAATAATAGGAGACTATTGTTTATTTAGTGATGTACATGTTTTTCTTTGGAAGCATAAATCAATTTGTGCATGAGAAATTTCTGAACATGGCTTCAATGTGGGTTTATGAAAACAAGGACAGAATGTCAAAAATGCAACACAAGGGAAAATACACTATATATTTTTTTAAAGGATTCATCATTTATAGCAAGGGGAAAGCATGGTTGGAAGACATTTCTTTATTCAGCAGAATACTGGCAGATTAGCAAATAATAACCTCTGCTAGAATTTTAGATGATATCATTCCTAGTAAAATGAGAAGTTGTTTCATAGACTTTTTGGTCCTCAAATGAATGATTCACTAAAGGAACCATGTTATGTGGTGGTGGCAGAGTGCTAGAGCAAGAGTAGGCCTTTGTATGGTTATTGCAATTCAATAATACAGAATGTCAAACTCACTTTTTAACAATTGTTCTAATTCTTATTCTCACAGTTGACATGTTTTTCAAATTCAGCCATGGCTATGCCTCTGAGTGCACATTTCTCCTCATAGATAGGTTGAATCCCATCATGTATGAATTTCTTGGACAGAGAGTCAATATTGGTTGCTACTTTCTTTTTGTGACTTTTAAAAAATACAAATCACATATAATTTTTGTGGATATATATAAATATATGAATTTCAATCTATTTGCTTTAAAATGACTGTAAAATGTTCTTTTTCTTTTAAAAATTTATTAGAGTATTATTCCTTAATGTGTTGCCTTTCATTCAGTTGCATTTGTCATCTTTTAAAATTCATGGAAGCAGACATTTATGGGACTCTGAATAATAAATCTTTTTATGCCTCTATTGCCTCATAAATCTACACAGTATTGAATGAACTCAGCTTTCCTTTCTCCCATCCTGCCTTCCTCACTCACTTCTACAAATCTAAAGTCATGTCTTTCTTTTGAGTTTGTTTACATACAATTTCTCTCTCTCTCTCTCTCTCTCTCTCTCTCTCTCTCTCTCTCTCTCTCTCTCTTTCTCTCTCTCTCTTTCTGTTGTATGTTGTGTGGTGTGTGTGTATGTGTGGTGTGTGTGTGTGTGTGTGTGTGTGTGTGTGTGTGTGTATTGCATATGGCATATATGTAGGTCAGAAGACAATATTCAGGAGTTGATTCCCTACTTCCATCATGAATTTTGAACTCAGAATGACAGATCATCTTTAATATGCAACCTTACCCACTGTACTGGATAGTTTTATGTCAATGTGACATATTTGGAGTCATTTTGGAAGAAGGAACCTAAAATGAGAAAAATGCCTCCAAAAGACTGGCTGCTGGGCAAGTCTTTGATACATTTTCTTGATTGATGACTGATGGGAAAGGGCCCAACTCACTATGAAGAGTGCTATAACTAGCTTAGTGGTCCTAGATGCTATAAGAAAGCATCACAAGAAAGCCAGTGGAAATGTTCCTGTCTCTAGGTTCTTACTTTGAGTTCTTGTGCTGTGGATGACTGATTGGTAAATAAAGCACTGATTGGCCAGTAGCCAGGTAGGAAGTGTAGGCATGACTAACAGAGAGGAGAACTGAGAGAACAGGAAGGCAGGGGGGGACACTGCCATGATGTGGGATGTTCTGTATGTCCTGTGGGAGCCCTTCTTGGGTTCTTTGTGGCGTTACCCAGCAGGTCCGCATAGAGGATGATTAGGACCATGGGCCTGAGTGCAGGTGTCTGAGATGGTCTGCACTTGGCTGTGCTGGGGGATGGTCTGTATGTCAAGTTGTTCTGATTGATCAATAAATAAAACCTGATCGGCTGTGGCTAGGCAGGAAGGATAGGCGGGACTAACAGAGAGGAGAAATAAAAGGACAGGAAGGCAGAAGGACTGACTGCCAGCCGCTGCCATGACCAGCAGCATGTGAAGATGCCGGTGGGCCACCAGCCACGTGGCAAGGTATAGATTTATGGAAATGGACTAATTTAAGCTATAAGCACAGTTAGCAAGAAGCCTGCCACGGCCATACAGTTTGTAAGCAATATAAGTCTCTGTGTTTACTTGGTTGGGTCTGAGCGGCTGTGGGACTGGCGGGTGACAGAGATTTGTCCTGACTGTGGGCAAGGCAGGAAAACTCAAGCAACACTACCAGCTGCCGCCAGGAAAAGGAAGATGTAAGGTACCAGTAAGCCACAAGCCACGTGGTAAAGTATAGATTAATAGAAATGGGTTAATTTAAGGTGTAAGAACTAGATAGCTAGAAGCCTGAGCCATTAGGCCAAACAGTTTAAATAATATAAGTGTCTGTGTGTTTATTTTATAAGTTAGCTGTCGGACTGCTGGGGCTTGGCAGGACCCAGAGAGAAAACTCTCTAGCTACATTCTTGCCCTGATTTCCCTGGATGAGATACTAAAAGCTGTAAGGTGAAATAAATTCCCTTCTTCTAAAGTTAACTTTGGCTATAATGTTCTAACACAACCATAGAAAACCTGACTAAGCAATCCACTAAGCCATTTCACCAGTTCTAGCTCTGAGATCTCTTCTAACCAGACCCTTTGTATTTTGACACAGGGTCTTCTTATTTGAACTTGTTAGGCTTAGGATGCTCTATGAAATTTAAAATTTAAATTTACAGGAGTAATCTTTGCACTGCTTCCTGGGATGACAGTCATGTTCCACAACACAGAACGAAATCTCTTTTTACTTTTGGTCATCTCATTACATGCTTGGTGATAAAGCACATATGGAAACAGGGTAAGACTTCCTTTTATTATTACCATTTCTTATTATTCTTTTTTCCCCTCAACTTCAATTGTTAAAATGATTGTTTTTCTTTAAAGGTTTACTTATTTATTTAAAGTTTTTTTTTTTTCATTTTACATAAGGCCCACTGTTTCCCCCCTCCCTTTCTCTTTCTCCCCTCCACCTTTCCCTATCCCACCCCCACCCACTCCTCATAGTGGATAAGGCTTCCCTTGTGTATTTAACCCAGGCTGACTTACCAAGTTGGGGCAGGCCCAAGCCCCTCCCCACTGCATCAAGGCTGAGTATGACATGGCATCCTAGGGAATGATCTCTAAAAAAGCAAATTCATGCACTTGGGATGAGTCCTGGTCCCATTGCCAGGGGACTCACAAACATATCAAACTGCACAACTGTCACCCTCATTCAGAGCCATTAATTCTAAGCATTCTGATATAACCATATTTGAAGTCTCTTGGACTTTTGACCACAATTTTTGTTTTTAATTTTTCCTTGAATAAAATCAAAATTGTGAAGAATTTCTGGTAAATGATTGAATACAGTGTTTTAAAACATGTTTCAATAGAATGATACTGTGTTCATAAAAGCATTAGTGCAACATTTTATTAGAAGACTACTAAGCTAAGGAAAATTCTAACTAAGCAACTGTTTTGATTGGGATGGTATCTCTTCTGGAATCTCCTTCTCCCCAGTCAAGGCAAGAGTCTTTGATCTTGTTCTCCTGAGAGGGAAAAATTCGTACTTGGAAACAGAGCAAACAATAGTCAGGTATATTTCTAGAAGGCTAGGAAATGAAATCAGGACACACACCCTCCTAAATGAAGAGCAGGCTCAGCAGTACTAAAATTTCTCCCTTCACTTTGATATTTTGGCTTACAAATCTTGAGCAATTGTTTCCCCAATTGTTCAATACACTGAGTATTCTAGCATAATTTCTCCCCTGCAATGAGTGTAGACTTTCTTAGAGGCTTTCCTTACCCTCAATTAAATGTGTTACCAATGTGTTTGATAAATGCATGTGTAGAAAAGTGTAACTACCCATATTCTAAATCAATTAGGGCAACTGGCAATGGTGTTTAGTGCTAGATCCTAAGGGACAAACGCGATGACACATTGGGCCCAGGAGCTAATAAAAAGAGCCTTGTTGTTGTCTACTGGGCTGTTTCCTTATTTGATTAACATGGCTATTTTATAATGGACCTCCAAGTTCTCTTACTCATTTTACTCAGTGTTCTGGTCTCAAGATGTGAATCCTAACAAGATGGGATGTATGCCGTGCTCTTCAGACTTATTGTAGAAACCTTTGTTTTAATATAGATATTTTCAGTTCTTCTATTGAGTGTGTCATGATTTAATAAAAATTAAATTATCATTTGAATATGAATGTCATTTAAAAATCTTTTCCCTAGTAGTCAGTCTTAGCACTGATAATGAATGCATCTGTATAAATTAGAAAAATTAAGGGCTTCTAATAGTGAGGTTAATATAATGGAAAAATCTGTTTTGCAATAATGATAAAAATCAAAAGCCTCATAGATTAAGAGTGATATCTTTGGGGAAAATAGTTGTGCTTAATTTAACTTGTTTTATTAATAATCATTCATATCTTATCTTTGTGCTTTACACTGAATATAGGACACACAAAGAAATTTTTCAGCATTAATGACAAGCATAAAATGTTTGAACTTTTAAATATTTTTTCTCATAATTTTAGCAAAAATACACCGTAACTTATCAATCTAGTTCATTAAAAATTGAATGAATTTCTAAGCTCAATTATCTCAAACTCAAAGAAGTGTTGTGACATATGCTATCCTATGTGTCAACTCTCCAAGAGATTGCTGTGGAAGCTGACATTGTCTGTGTACTCCAAGCTCCTTTCACTCTTCCACTCCTGAGAAAGTACCTATTAATACCAATTCAGGGTAGATTGTCGTATTTGTCAGCTGGTGTCACAACTTGTACATTATTCAGTCAAGGTGTTTAATTAATTATAGGTTTATATTAGAATAACATTAACATATAAACTTCATAAAACATTATCACTCTTTAGCATGGACTGTTTTTTTTAAATATTCAAATCCAAGTTTAATAATTTATGTTTTCTTGAATTGTCATGTTTATCAAGAATAGTTTATAGTTATTTCACAAAATTCATGCAGATTGACAGGAGTTATCTTTAGCTTATTGTTCATGTAGCTCTTTGTAAAGTAAAATCTCCGGTGTTATGTATAATTTTCTTTGACTATAAGAAAATAATAAAATGCAGTATTCATATCATAATATTAAAAACATTCAAATATTTCCCCATCATATGTTCTCTTCAAGTACTACAGTCTATCTTCTTTCACCTGCAAAGTTTTTAATAACTCATTTTGAATAATAATGTCATTATTGCATCATCTACACACTCCCCTCAAAAAGCAGGCTAGTCATACAACAAACCACAATCTGTTGGAAATGTGTTTAAACTTTTCATCCAAGTCTAAAACTGAAACAAGTATTATTTCCTGTCTGTAATTTATTAACTCCTGTTAAGATAATTTTTCAAGGACTGGGTAGATGGTTCGATCAGGTAAATGTTTGATATACAAGCAAGAGAGTCTGAATATGGCCCACCAGAACACATGTGAATAAAGTCAGGTACAGCAATGTATACCCGAAATCCTGGCAGTGTGAAGAAAATGGAGATTCAAGAAAAGAAGATGAGGGCACACAAACCTGACTATGAAATGTTGACACCCATTCCTTCTTGGAGAAATAGATCAAGTCAGATGTAGGAATGAAAACTAACCAGGACTGGGGTAGCTCTTTTCATTTGTGAATCTCATTGTTTAGTGTTGGAATAGAGGAAATGTATTCTATAGGCTTTTTCCATCAGAACTCATGCATTTAAATTCCTCATCTTTGTACCAGATCTGATTTTAGAAAGGAAAATATTTGCAGATAAATTTACAAGGCAGGATACATTAAAATATCTTTTAATCTTGAAGACTGGATATCAAAGTAGTAATGAAACTGAGATTAGAGTACAAAAAATATAAATATCATCAAAATATTACTACTCAATAATAATTGATCTTATAATTGACTAAAGTTTTCAATAATAAGTATTAAGTTGTAAGACAGTTGTAAAATCCTGAGAAATAAAGCTCACTTTTTCATTTGGCTGGTTTTATCAATGAACACTAAGATGAAGTTGCTAACATTTCCCAAATCTGTTGTCTTCTCCCAAGACTATGAAGAGAAGCTTCCAGCATGATTGGCAAGTAGCTTTGGCTTTGCTCCATCTTGTGCTATTTAAAGTTTATTTACAACAATGGAGAAATCTGGCATATGATATTTTGAAAGTTTAATACCATTAGAGATCATTGCACCAGAATGTGTGTACTGAGTTTAAATCCAAATCACAGTGTTTAAAGAAAAAAATTTCAATGGATTTTGTACTATTGAAATGTAAATGAGGGGGGATAACAAGGGAATCCATGGCTGATATGTAGAACTGAATGGTATTGTAAAATAAAATAAAATAAAATAAAAAAGAAATGTAAAACGTCCTGTCCAGAACTGGGTCTCAAGGATGTGTTCTTCCTATTAAAGCCTCCTGTGCTTCTTCTCTGCTCAGTCTAGACACAGCGACTTGGTGTTAGTCATGCAGATGACAGGGCTGTTCTAAGGCCACATAATGCATCAGTCAGGGATCCAATTCACCATGGATCACAGAGCTATGCCACACACATAAACGATAACCTGAGAGCAACTCCCTTTACTTCTGGCAGCAGCTCCTTTGCCTGTCACTTTTGTTCTACATCCACTGGTTCGTACCTGGAATTCCACACTCCCTGTGTATTGTCTCTGTCCAATGAGATGTGATTAGGACAAAATCCTCCAAGAAGTGAGTCATAGTATAAGAGCTGGCTTGTCCACTGTTACATTTTCTTTATTTCATGAGTGCCAGCATTTAAGACTACAGGTCTTTTTCTTGGCAATTTAGTCATAGAAGAAAGACAATATAGACTGAGGCATAAGCCAGTCCCTTAAATATAATCAGAAATAAGCTTTTTGTCATTGAAAGCCATTCAGGTTTGCAGTAGTTAGTGGCATCATATTGTTCGGTTAATTTAAGAGACTTATCCTGAACTATAGTCAATACAATCACATTCATCTCTGTCACAGCTTAACCCATTTCACTGAAGCAAAATAAGAGGTAGAATAACCCATTATTTCTTGAATATGAACTTTAACAAAATTGTGTATACTACAAAATCTCTATTTTACTGATATGCATATATGATATATTTTCTGAAAAATTAATGGAGAAAATAAACAGATAAATCAATTCTGTATAATTGAGAAAATTCACAGGTATATTTACTAAATAAGAAGGTAGATTAACTAGATGAGAAAGGAAGTATGATGAGAAAAAATGAAATTTAAAGATGTGGCAGGGCTGAATTTCTCATTTTAATTAGAAAGTATGGAAGAAGAGTTATTAACAAAAGACATATGCCAGAGAAGAAAATGATAAAATACTGATTCTGAGGAGGAAGGTAAAGTTGGAAATATTCACAAGAGGTGCTTCCTGTAGTTCAAATATTAGAGTACTATAGAGGAGGGCCCTGGAGATACTGTTGAAGATATCACTGAACAATGTCATCTGTGGCCATACATGAAGCTAAGTTGGTATAGTTCAAAAACTGCTAAGTGTCAAATCAGGAAAGCAATAGATGCTCTGCATGTGTAGATTCGAAAAGAAAACAACAGGAACAATAAGAGAAGAGGGTAAGTGCAACAAACAAATGCATGTCTGCTTTCCTCACTCAAGTGCTTTGTGATTCATCATCTGCCATCAGCACTGACTGTGTGTAGTGACACACATGCCTATTACGTTTACTCTCTTTTGTTAAATATAGACCTGTTTTTCTCATGCAATATATCCTGATTACAGTTTCCTCTCCCTTCCTCCTCCAAGATCTTCGCCATCTCTCCTCATATCCAGACCACTTTCTTTCTGGTTCTCATCAGAAAACAAACAGGTTTCTATGGGATAAAATAAAATATAATATGCTACAATGAAATCTAGCACATTAGAAGTGAACAAAAAAAAGCAACAGAAGGAAAACAGTACAAAGGGAAGGCAGAGGAAATAGATCCTTTAGTTTTTATATTCAGGCATCCCATAAAAACAGGAAACTGGAAGCTATCAAGTGTATGCAGAGGACGTGGTACAGACTCTGTGCATACTGCTTTAGTGTCTGTGAGTTCGTATGAGCTTTGAGCACATCGCTAAAGAGGATGTCATATTTTGGTGTCCTCCACTCCTTCTTGGTCTTACACTCTTTCTGCATCCTCTTTCATTGGGTTCCCTGAGCACCGAGGAGAGAGATTTGATGAAGAACAGAGTGTTCCAAGGTCTCTCACTTTCTGCATAATATCTCATCGTGGATCTTTGTATTTGTTCCCCTCTGCTGGAGGAGGAAGCTTCTCTGATGATGGATGAGCAAGACACTGATTTATGAGTATAACGAAATGTCATTTTACTGCTCCTATTTCGTTTTTATTTCATTTTTTTCCCTAAGAACAGTGATTTTTGGTTCCACCCTAGGTCCCTGGGATGTTTAGTCATTGGTTGCTATTTATTCAAGCAGTATAGTGAATGAGTTCCATCTCTGGGAATGAGTTCCATCTCATGGAGTAGGCCTTAAGTCAAAAACCAGTCATTGGTTGGTTACTCCTACAAGCTTTGTGTCACCATCGCCCTAGCATATCTTGCAGTCATGACACTTGTAGATCAAAGGGTTTCTGGCTGGGCTGCTATTTTTTTCTTTCTTCTTTGGTAGTGTTTGGAGTACCTTCCTGTACCAGAGATATTAAAATATGGGATAAAGGCTCTATGTAGGTACCAGCTCAATTCTCCATGTTCTATGAATTATGTAGATGTTGTTTTCAGCAAAGGAGCCTTTCCATCAGTTTCTGGAGAGCAACCTATAGTCTTAAAAGCACCTGGATTGTTTGGACATTCCAATAAGACCCTTTTAGCCAATTACTAAATTGGATGTATCCCAATCCCAATACTGGAATCTTCATTTGGTGGCAATGGATTCAACGGTGCCAGATGTGGCTCTCTCTCCCTCATAATTTGTTGATTTAATTTAGATCACATTCCTTTATGTATACATTTTAGGAAGCTTCTGTTGTCTTAGATTCCCATGCTAACCCTCAAATGACTCTTAAATTTAGCTGTCTTTTCATATTCCCTTCATCACACCCCCTCTTGCCCCTTCCCTCTTGATCCTCCCATTCTAGCTCCACTCATCAATCCATAAATATCTATTCTATTTTCCTTTCCTGACAAGTTATATCTACACATCCTAGTTCTTTCTCTATATCCAGTCTCTCTGGTTCTATGAATTACAGCCTGATTATGGTTGAGTTAATGGTTTATATCTATTAAAAATACATGCTACCTTTATGTAGCATGAATCTTAACAGGTCTTATTAATAAAACCAAACCTGAGGCCAGTTATTGGGGTGAATGCTGGAAGATCAGAGAAGCAGAACAAGCCACAGCCACCTCACCTTGTCAATTCCTCAGGAGATCCTGTTTCCTCAGACTGGAAGCCTTTGAGTCCTCATCCAGAATGAATCTCAGCTGAACTGCTGCTAAAAGCTTAAAAGCTTAACCAGACTCTGGTTCCTGGTCCTCACACCTTAAATACCTTTCTGTTTTCTGCCATCACTTCCTGGGATTAAAGGCTCTTGTTACCATGCCTGGTTGTTTCCAGTGTGGCTTTGAACTCACAGATATCCAGGCAGATCTCTGCCTCTGGAATGCTAGGATTAAAGGTATGAGTGCCACCATTTTCTGGCCTCAATGTCTGTCTAGTGGCTGTTCTGCCTCTGACCCCAGATAAATTTATTAGGGTGTGCGATATATTGGGGAACACAATATCACCACACCTTTATCTTTCTGAGCCTGGGATATTGCACTCATGATGATTTTCTTCCCCTAGTTCCGGCCATTACCTGTGAATTTCATTATTGAATTTTTTTTTGTTTTTGTTTTTGTTTTTCGAGACAGGGTTTCTCTGTGTAGCTTTGCGCCTTTCCTGGAACTCACTTGGTAGCCCAGGCTGGCCTCGAACTCATAGAGATCCACCTGGCTCTGCCTCCCGAGTGCTGGGATTAAAGGCATGCGCCACCACCGCCCGGCTCATTATTGAATTTTTTAACAGCTGAGTAATACTCTCTTCTATAAATGTACCACATTTTCTTTATTATTCTGTTGAGGGGCATATAGTTTTTTGTTTATTTGTTCATTTGTTTACCCAG
The DNA here is from genome assembly GCF_049852395.1 of Peromyscus maniculatus bairdii. Taxonomy (NCBI): domain Eukaryota; kingdom Metazoa; phylum Chordata; class Mammalia; order Rodentia; family Cricetidae; genus Peromyscus; species Peromyscus maniculatus. Next base: position 56,497,377 of record NC_134861.1, read on the forward strand.
TTTCTGGCTATTAAGAATAGAGCATCAATTTATATGGTTGAGCAAGTGTTTCTATGCTAGAATGAATTGTCTTTTTGCTATATACCTGAGTGGTATAAGGGCATCTTGATATAGATCAAGTTCTATCTTCCTTTTGAGTGCCACAATTATTTCCATAGTGGCTATACATGTCTGCACTCCCAACAACAATGGAGGAGTATTCTCTTTACTCCACATCCTTGCCAGCCTAAGCTATCATTTTTTTTTTTATTTCTCTGAGCCATACTAGTAGGTGTAAAATGAAATCTCAGTGTTGTTAGACTTGCGTTTTCTTGACAACTAAAGATATTGAATAGGTCTTTAGATGGTAATCAGCCATTTGAATTTCCACTTTTGAGAATTCTTTAAGATTTGTACCCCATATTTTAATCGGGTTACTAGTTTTCTTGACATCTAGTCCTGACTTCTTTAAATATTTCAGATATTAGCCTTCTATTGGATGTGTAGTTGGTAAAAATCTACTCCCATTTTGTAGGCAGCCAGTTTGTCCAAATGATAGTGTTCTTTGTTATGCAAAGCCTCTCAGTTTAATGAGGTCCTATTTATTAATTGTTGATCATAGTCACTGTGCTAATGGTTTCCTAAGCTCTTTTCCTGGGCCAATGAATTCAAGAGTATTACCCAGTTTCTCTTCTATCACATTTAATGTAAGTTCTTTGATCCATTTGTAGTTGTGTATTATGAGGATGATAAATATAGATCTATTTATATTTATATCCTTGTAAGTGTAGCTGTTATGTTTGACCAGCCTCATTTGTTGAAAATGCTTTTTTTTTTAATTTTTACTAACAGCCACATTCTTAGTTTTAAAAGGATCATGTATATTCAAAGATGATTAAATTTCAAGTGCACTATTAGTTAAAAAATTATTTTACAAATATTCTAGGAATGTTTTTACATCAATGTTAGAAAACATGAGTTTTCAATCTTGACTTTTGAAGAACCAATGATTGTTGCTAACAAAATAAGGTTATGGCCAAAGACAATAGACATTAGAGAATAGTCACCTAAATGCATTGTAAAGCTCAAAGTGAGAATGATCTAGGTATAGACAAATACCCATATACTCTAATCCTTGGATCAGAAAACAAGCATTGAATTTTTCTACTCTCTGAGCCATTTGAATCACGTGGCTGGGAATCCAAGGAAGTTAGCCAGCTTTTCAGAGGGAAATCCATCATTGCTATATACTTTGAGTTATTCATGTAGTCTATATTTTAGACTCTAGAGCCAAAGATCATAATTATGGACCATTGACATTTCATAAATTTAGTGTTTTCTATATATGGCAAAAATAAAATGATTGTGGATGTTTCAAGGGTGGAAAAATGGATAAGAAGAATAATAGCAATAATTTTGAAAAATGAAAAACTTTCTTCTCAATCTTCTTTCATCCTTTCTCTCTTTTTTCTACTTCTCCCTTCCTCCTCTTCTTCATCCTTCTCCTTATTTTAATTTCACTAGAGCCCTAGAAAACTAGGCCTAGTGAATTCATATATACTGTAGGAAAACCTACAACCACATCAGTGAACTGTCATAATTTTACTAAACATTTGTTTTCATAACCAGAGATAAGTGCAATCTCCACTCCTCATCAGGGAAACTTCTATTTGAAACAGACTAAGATTATTCTAGTAAACTACAATCAATCAAAAAGCAGAGTAATTGTGCTTAGTCCCAATAGATACATCTAAAATACACACGTAATGCTTAGGGATTATTGGGGAAGAGGCAGAAAAATTTTAAGAGCAAGAGGATCACGGAATTTTCTGTGATACTGTATCTCCAAGAGATCTCAGAAATTATTTTTTTCACCATTATGAACACTTTGAGCTGAGAAAGGATAGTACCATTAGACATGCCAGAGTGGACAGGGAAAGGCCCATGAGTGCTCAGTCCTACACAAAGAATGACAGGTACAGCACAAAATTAAAAGGTCTTTTTAATAAAAACAAATCTGGAGCTAGGTATTGGATGGATGATCAGAGAAAGAGAACCAGCTACAGCCAACCTCACCTTGGCAACTTCTCAACTGATCTGGATTCCTCAGGCTGAAAAGCCTCTGAGTCCTTATCCAAATGGAACTCAGCTGATCTGCTCTTAAAACCTAAAAGTTTAAAAAGACTCTAGTTCCTGGTCCTCATGCCTTGTATACCTTTCTGCTTTCTGCCATCACTTCCTGAGATTAAAAGTGTGTGTTACCAATGCCTGGTTGTTTCCAGTGTGACTTTGAACTCACAGAGATCTAGAACGATCTCTGCCTCCTGAATGCTAGGATTAAAGGTGTGTGTGCCACTATTTTCTGGCCTTTGTGATTGTCCAGTGACTGTTCTGTTCTCTGATTCCAGATAAGTTATACTGAGGGACACAGTATTGTAGCTGATGTTTTCTCTGGTCCTGCCCAGCCCCACAGACTCTGCAGCCACTTATAAAACAATTACTCAGAAGCTTATATTAATTAAATTAATTAATTAAAACTGCTCAGCCATTAGCTCAGGCCTACCACTGACTAGCTGTTACATTTAAACTCAGCCCATTTCTGTTAATCTATATGTTTCCACGTGTTCCATGGCTTTACCTGTGTGTCATTACATGCTGCTCCCTGGACAGCAGGCTGGTATCTACTGACTCAGCCTTCCTCTTCCCAGAATTCTCCTCTCTGCTTATACTTCCTGCCTGGCTACTGGTCAATCAGCATTTTATTTATCAATCAAGCAGAGCAACACATATTTATAGCAAACAGAGCACCATCACCCATCATTTCCCCATTTCTGTCTAAATAAAAGGAAGTTTTTAATTTAACCTATTAAAATTACATATAACAAAGCAGTTATCAACCAAATCAGAGCAACACATATTCACAGCATACAGATGACATTCTCATCACAGTATCACCACAGACAGGCAATGAAGGAATGCTGAGATTGGGAAAAATTGTCTTCCCCAGGGAAGAGCATACCAACTAGTTATCAAATACCAATGGTCAGTCCAGAAAAGATACATACTATTAACATTATACAGAAATAACATGTATTCCTTTATAATGTTAATATACATACTATATGTGTATGTGTGTACACACTTGTAAACACACACACACACACACACACACACACACACACACACATACACTCACACACATCTATTCATGCAACAGCAATATTGTAAATAGAGGCCATGAATTTAACAGAGAGCATGAAGGAGTGCTGTGGGATGTTCTGTATGGCAAATGCGTTGCTCTGATTGGTTAGTAAATAAAACACTGATTGGCCAGTAGTCAGGCAGGAGGAAGTATAGGCGGGACAAGGAGGAGAAGAATTCTGGGAAGTGGAAGGCTGAGTCAGAGACACTGCCACCATGACAAGCCGCATGTGAAGATGCCAGTAAGCCACGAGCCACGTGGCAAGGTATAGATTTATAGAAATGGGTTAATTTAAGATATAAGAACATTTAGCAAAAAGCCTGCCACGGCTATATAGTTTGTAAGCAATATAAGTCTCTGTGTTTACTTGGTTGGGTCTGAGTGCCTGTGAGACTAGTGGTGAGAGAGATTTGTCCTTACTATGGGCCAGGCAGGAAAACTCTACCTACAAAGGAGCATATGGGAGTGTTTAGAGGGAAGAAAGGAAAAGGGAGAAATTGTCAATTACATTATAACCTCAAAAATAAACAAAAATGCATGTGAGTATGAGTTCATGTCTTTGGTAAACTCTGATGGAATAAAAAATTGAAGAATAGGATTTCTGGATATGTGAAAAAACTTCAGATATACCTCAATTTACTAAATCAGTGACAAGTTTTACAGTATTCTACAAACACAAACTCTATGTCAGGAAGTTAGAAACACCCAGGCTGCTGTTACCTATTTGCTATTGTATCATAAAACCATGATTTTGTCTATTTGAGTGAATAGGTAAAGTACAGGAAACACAATAGCATCCTGGCTAATATTTCACTAGAATCATCCACAGAGCAAAATTTATTAGGGTATCCAATAGAATTTGGTAACAAGTATTGTAAAGTACTTCTTGGAGAACTCATAAAAGTTCTAGGCTCATAAGTACTAAAAGTATGAATATTTTTAGCGTTTCATCTAGAGTTTCTAATCTAAACTAATATATCAATATGATGGCTAAGTATATTTCCTATTTTAAAGTCACTGAAAACACACATAAATGTATACCATAAAATATTACTCAGATGTATTAAATATTTGTATTTATATAACAATTCTGCCAATTTATAAATATAAGATTTTCACCAAAACTTTGGGAGAAACATTATATTTTGTACCTTATGCTTTAAAAGGAAAATAAATATTCATCCTTACACAAGTGAAACAAAAGATCTTTTTGTAAAATCTTATGGATACTTCATAAAATGCTTCCAAGAACCTTACTCACAGAGAAACTACTCTTTAGTAGTTATGTGAGACAATTAAGAAGAAATTCATAAGGATTTTGAAAGTAAGGTCTTGTATCTTTTTTTTCCTATTTGCCCATATAAACTGTCTGTAATTGAAGGACAAAGGTTTTTGTTAACATGAAAATTTACATTTTGAGTGGGGCAATTTTAAAAACAGTTCTCTAAAATTATCCATCTAAATCAGATTGTTCTCTAGCAGACACAGAAACAATGCTTCTTCATCTACAACCTTTTCTACTATGAATTTAAGCTACAAAGAACTTTAAAGAGTTAAATATTTATATGTTATTTTTCTAAATAATAGATGGACCTCATTTTCTCTACCGATTATGGATCATTTTGTAAAAATCAGCTAGGGATGTAATAATTGTATGTGCTTCATTAACTTTCTGTGCCATTTTAGTCTCTGGGTAATAGAAAGAAAAAAGTTAAATAACATTTATTATATACTCTGTTTAGTCTAACAGATACTAACCGATCACAGGGCTGCAAAATTGTCCATGTGTGTGAATTGGTAACATCTCCTTACTACCAACTTAAGACATTGTCGAATATTGTACTTATTTCAGCTTTGTATTTAAAAAGAAACAAGCTGATCATGTTCTCTATTCATGCCCTTCTCTGGCTGAAAACAACACTTTCCACGATAATGAATTATTTAGGTATATGTTACTCTGTTTCAGCTACTGAAGGTCTGGCCATCACAGTCTAAAAAGAAGACATTATGCTAATTTAATGCAATGTGACTCTGTACCACCATAACAGCTTATAAGGAAAACAAGGCCTGTACATCATGCTTAGTAAACTGGTGGCCATCTGGAATATCAGCATGGAATATAGTCCCCTATTTGCATCAATGCAAAGGTTCAGCATATTTCCTGTTTCAAACTTCCTTTCAAAGGGAATTGCATCTACATATATTCTTCACCTCATAATATGCATAGATCATAGTAACATATGGATGGAGATACCTTGGTAGACAAAACAATTATATGTACTTTCTGTATTTAAAAGCAATCTAAAATATTTGGAGAGAATAAAAACAGTGTTGCATCCACACAGTTCATATTTATTTCATTACGATGAAGCTAAGTTACCATAATAAATCAATACTTTGGGAGTATCCTGCTAGTGTAATGTTCAGGGCAATTGCTTTTCTTTTAATTTCTTGAAATAAAACTTCTCAAACTTTCTGTGGTTTCAGAAATATTGAAAAAGTTCCCATCTCTCAGAAATTAATAGTTTTGAATGAGAGTGAAAGAAATGTACTAAGAATTAAGGAGCCCTGTATCTGCCTCCATCTGTCACTGGACAATAGCTCTATGATGACAGCTAGGTTATTTGCTAGGCTGGTCACCAGAGTAGACTGGTCCAGGCACCCTCTGGACCACTGCCGGCAGACCAAGGTGGGGTCAACCTTGTTGATTCCTGAGAGCCTCCCTAGTATTCTGCACCTTCCTATTCCCATGATGTCCTCATCTATCATGGTATCTTCCTCCCTGCCCTCCCACTCTGTCCCTGTTCCAACTTGACCCTCCCATTTCCCTATGTTCTCTTCCCCCATTCCTTGCCCTCTGCCAACCCCCTGTCCCACCCAGTTCACCCATGTAGACTGCATCCATTTCTCCTTCACAGGAACATCAATGTGTACCAGACTGAGATCTGGGAATCCAATTGATGAGAGAGAGGAGAGATATTGCAGGCAAGGGACGTCAAGATCATGATGGGAGGACATGCAGAGATGACTGGCCACACTAGTGGAAGCCCATGAACTGTGGACTGGTGGCTGTGGATCCTCCATTGAACTCTACTAGGCCCTCTGGATATGGAAGACGGTTGTTGGGCTCAAACTGTTTGGGGGGCACCAAGGCAGGGTGATTGGGATCTGTCCCTGGTCTATGGGCAGGCTTCTGGAATCTGGTGCCTGTGGTGTGACACCTTGAACAGCCTTGGTGCAGTGGGAAGGGGCTTGGACCTGCCTAGGCTCAGTGTGCTGGGCTCTGCTGACTCCCTATGGGAGACCTCGATTTGGGGGATGTGGGGATGCGGGGTGGCTTGGGAAAGAGGGCTGAGGCGTGGGAGGAGGGAGGAGGGGGTTGTGGATAGTATGTGGAATGAGTAGAAAATTTCTTAATAAAGAAAAATGGAAAAAAAAAGATTATGGACAACCTTTATTTTTGTTGGCTTTTGTTTAAGTATGGTATAACAATGCCAGAATTTTCAACATATTTCCAAATGTTTACTTTCAACTTGTAAACTTCCTTGACTTATTATAATGGAACAAGTTGACATCAATTTCACAGATCTTTTAATTTGTATTTTTCAGATGGCTTAGCAGCCTCTATATTTGCTGAGTATCTTCTATTTTGAAAGATTAATTCGAATTACAAAATTTAAAATTTGACTGTCCCTGTCCTTAAAAATTGTTAAGAATTATTTATTTTATTATTTTTTCAATGCAAGTGCTAGATAACATATAAATACTAAAAATTATATTTTTATATCTGGAATATTTTGTTTCTTAATAATGGCTTTTATAGAATACACATCTAAGATTTTCCGAGAATTAATTGTGGAATGTTTAATGTTGCATTTCAAGTTTTTATTTTTTTTAAGTTCTACCTAAGAAATATTGGCCAAAATATCTCTTAGTTTTATTTAAACCTTTTATAATTTTATTTCCTTATATAATACAATTTAATTTTTGTGAGACAAAAGTTGAAATTAATTATATATCACCAAATTAAGAGTCACTCAAAATAAAAGGGGGTTGAGGTAGAGACATGGTAATAATTGCTGGGAGATGGAGGGGAAGAAATCAAATGATAAAAGAAAAAGGAAATTTATTCTGACAACCTGGGATTAATGTCTGGTTAAGAGAAGCATCAAATATAGGAGTGATCTGTGCAGAAAACTGGATGAAGTACAGAAGGTGATAGAATATTTACCAGAGAGGTTAAACACGTTAATCCAGGAACTTCAGAGGATATGAGCTGAAATGTCAAGGATAAGACAGATCTGGCTGCACATGGAGTTAGGAACTACCCAGCATAGGGGCTGAGATCTTCAGAGATGAATTTGAAGGAAGGAATGTGTCTGGAAGACTACCAGCTGTAAAGACTGACAACCCGGCTGGTACTGCTCAAATTAGAGACAAGCAAGAATTTGGAAAAGAAAAAAGGACAAGGCAGAAGTCATTTCAGACAACCCTACAGTGGGGAGTTTGAGACTTATCTGATGAGTTATGAAACGATGTTGGAGTCTCCTAAAACCGTCCATTAAAATGATATCCATTAGGTAGTCATGCATAATGTCTTAGTTGTCTTACATCAATAACATGTAGACTAGTTTCAAACAGAATATTAAAATATCAGTTTAGCTGTAGCTAAGTTTATTTAATTGAAAGATAACAAAAATATATTTTATGTATTTTGTGTGTTAATACTGCTGCAATGTTAGTGAATACTTAAGCCTGGCAGAGAGGCAGACAGCAGTATTTTATACCTTATTGGCTTGGGGTATGAAGTACAAATCAGTAAATATAACACATTCTGTGCAACCTATCATGTGGATTTTCATATTCATTTTAATAATCTTTCTTTCACACCGAACACTCTAAAAGACCAAGGAATAACTACATTTAGTTCAAAAGAAAAACTTGACAATATTGCCAGCTGTATGAAATCATGTCTTGAATTCACATTGATATTTTAGGCAAATTATGAATCCCCTGTGTTTTATTTATCATGAAGAAAAATAGATTATTCTTTTAGATAGAAAGAGGGTATCTCTAATTGACCTCTTACTGGATGCTGTCATTATGCTACTGTTTTTGAAGTTCTGTGTGATTGCTTAGTGTTAAAGTTCAGTATTTTTAACTTAGGAATGACACCAGCAATAATGTGGGTTTCCTTCAACTCCAAACATGTTACAATGAACAAATTCACTCTATTGCCATTTCCTTCAAGTTTAATGACACAAATCATGAAGATGAAGAAAGAGGAAGAAGAAAATCATAGTTTTAACTAATGCAAACTAAGTCAAGAAGTCTTGTTTAAAATCATCTCATAATTTTCTAGTCTGCAAAATCAATAAGCAGAGAAAATGAAATAAAATAATTAACAAATGTGACTTTTTTTAGCCAAAAACATGACATAAATACATTTCAGGAATATCCACCAACTACTTATTCAATTTATCATGGGGAAATCATTAGAAGAAAAACTCTTATAAAAAGATCCCTGAAAGAAATGAGGATGATACCCTGATATTTGAAAGCCATATTTAAAAGGTATAGTACATTAGAGAAAAGCTATTAGTGTCTAAAAGAGTAACAATAGCATGGCTTCTAGAAATGACAATTGTCTGGCCAAATAAGTCACATTATCACAAAACAAAACTATAAATTAAAATACAACATCATAGATTTGTATCCACTAGTGGCAATTGAAACATAGGTGCATCATTTGAATTGCAGAGAACAGAAATGAAATATTACATGGGTGTTATTGAACAAGGCTCCCACAAACTTTGGTATATGCAGTCACCTTTCCGTTTCTAAATTTAAAATAAGTCTTATGATTTTATCAACATTTGCAATTTAAGACTTTAAATATAGAGTCCTTTAATTTCTGTTGCAACCTTATGAGGAAGGTAGCTCTGTGTGTCGTCATTTTTTAGAAAAAGCAGTTTTTCAGAAGCCGAGTGTCTCAAGGGTTTTCTTATTATCTTGACCTATGACTCTTCAAACTATATAACAATGTAGCTTTAACGTGAAACAGGGTGACATTCCTTGTAATTAATATAATATACAGAGACTATCAGGCAATCTGTTAAGTATTTTGGGACTTTTAAAAATTATATCATTACTTATGGTAACTTGATGCTAAATTTAGATGTTTCATGATTTCTAACACAAAGAGATAATACAAAGGATCCCCTTTCTCGGTGTTATTTGCTTTAGAAAATTCACAGTTTGGATGAGAAATGTAATTAGTAATATTTCAGACAAATGGACACTGAATTTTTATGGCATAGTAGGAATAGTATTTACAGTTTTAACTAAGTGAGTTCACAGATAATTTTAGAAAGAAAAATTACATAAATGAGGCCTGAGGTACAAGAAGGAACAATAAGCAATTAAATTGAAAATAATTAAATATAAATATATCACATAAATAGATAGATAGATAGATAGATAGATAGATAGATAGATAGATAGATAGATAGATGATGGTTAAATATGTGAACTACTGACTCTGTCTTTTTATCTTCATTTCTATATCAGTGATTTATAAGGGTAGGCTAAAAATATAAACTATAATTATTCACAAGTTTATAAAAAGTTACAATCTCTAGGTAAAGTGCTCACTTCTTTACATATGAAGATTGTTAATCTAAAATATTTTCTCTTCTGAAGTATGATATAACTATAAAATTCAAAGCAAGCCAATATACCCTTCTAAGTAGTACATGAGTGTTATAATGCTTACTGTAATGTGAAATATATTAAATTGAATAATTATATTAGGTTGAATTATTATATTAAATTTAATAGCATACTTTATTCAAATAAGGCATTGATTTTTTTTTTTTTTTGGCTTTTTTGAGACAGGGTTTCTCTGCATAGTTTTGGAGCCTGTCCTGGAACTTGCTCTGTAGACCAGGCAGGCCTGGAACTCACAGAAATTCACCTGGCTCTGCCTCCCGTGTGCTGGAATTAACAGCATGCACCACCACCGCCTGGCAGCACTAAATATTTAACAAATAAGATTTCAATCTAAACTGAATTCAAGCAAACTTACTGAACTTGTTCCACCAGGTAGTGATTTTCAGTTTGACAGATAAGATTTTTATCTCTTTGTGTTCTTTTCACTCTCCTAGTCTAAGCATTGATTAGTGCAGTACCATAAGAGTAGAAAATAAAATGATCATTAGAAAAAAGAGTGAGCATAAAACTGTGCTTTTTCACAAATGAAGTGATTGATGAGATAGAAAACAAAAGGACTGGCCAACACCTCCTAGATATACAAATTATACATAAATTAAAAATCACTATAACGTGATAGTGCCAAACTGTAAGAATCAAAATATCTATACATAAAGGTACTCACTTTCCTATATCCCAGTATTGAGAAAGTGGAATTTACATTTAAATACACATTATCATATATAATATATTTCTCCAGTAAATGTTTATACATATCTCTGGCAAAATATAGATATAGACCATGTAAGAGAAATTCTGCAAGACTTAAGAAATGAATCAAAGAACAAATGAATAAAATAATGCAAAAGTATTTTGATAAAATGGATATATATTTTCAATATTCTCATAGCAGCCATTCATCACACTGTAACCAATACATTCAATAGAATCCCCAGCAAAATCTTATCTGGTTACTTTGTGTATATTGAAAACTGAATTGTGCAGCTGGTGTTAGGAGCCAAAGGATGCTAAAGATCTTGAAGTGCTAATAAATATTAAAGAAGAAGACCCAACAGAAGTTGCTATCCGGTTTCTAAGCTTGCTAAAATGCTTCACTTATGATAACAGTGTCTTACTGGCAAAAGAATAGACAAAAAAAAAAAAAAATCAATGGAACAGAAAGGAGAGACCCAAACTGCTCAACAAATCAGTAACCAATAGACCGTTCACAAAGCTGCAAGTACGATACTATTGAAAAAAGATACTATTATCAACAAATGATGCTGCAACAACTGAATATTCATATGCAAACCATGAATGTACCAACAGTTTTATCTCATATTAAAGAAAGATTAGTTCAAACTGTATCTAAGAGATGTCCGCATAATAGGTATAAGTCACGGAATTCCCAAGAGACAAGATCAGAGAAAGATAACTTTCTACATGAGGCATTTTAGTCACAGCACCAAAGAAACAGTCAAAGAAAGAATTCACCAACAAGCAGGATGCCAAACAGTCTAAACTTTCGTTCTCCTTAAGACAAAGTCCAGAGAAAAAAAAGACAAGGTATGGACTTTGAGAACATCATTACAAAGGAAAGTTCTAATAGCAGACTGTTTTCTAAAATATATAAAGTTCTACAAAATAGAACAATAATAAAACAAATTTTAAGAAAAATTTTAACAAAAATGTATACATTTGTGAATAAGTCTAGGAAATGATGTTCTTTATCTAGTATCATCAGTAAAATGTAGACAAAAAGAACAAAGGGTGAATAAGGAGGTTTTGTTAGTAAGGAGCATAAAGAATTTCATATGGTCATAGACATGTTCCTTTTTGGTTGATGATTTCAAAGGATATACGCATGTAACAATCTGTGTAACTGTGCACTAGAATATATATATATATATATGTATATATATATATATAATTGTATATAAATGACATTGCAATTTAAATGGCTGAAAACAAACTAGTTGCTTCATTCTTTTTCCTTCTCTATCCAATTTCTCTGTTGCTCAAATCTCAAGTTATGCATTGTCACCTTTTGATATATATCTGTACTCTATATATGAGCATACACACACATATATAAACACACAGCCAACTATCTCCATTTTTTCCTTGCTTTTCTTCTTGCCAATTTATCTTTGGATGAGGTTGATTCCACCTGGGTTTACCACTCATACTGAAAAGCTCTTTCCTGCTTACCTGCGTGGGAGAACTGGGCACACATACTCTAATTTGTGAGTACAGCTTTCTTTGCCTGAGGAGGGAGAAGAAAAGATCTTCAGACCTGGTCCAATAACTAACAGTAGGAGGGCTGGGCAAATGCACTTTATTTGGGGTCAGCATTCTCTCCCTGAGGAGAGAGTAGAAAAGAACTCAGGACTTGGTCCAAAAACCAGCAGCAGGAATCTTTCTCTCAGCACATTTTCTCTTTTGAAAGTTATTGAAAATATTGTATCAGATATCAATGTTGTTTCAAGGATCATCCCAAACTCAGATTTCTGTTTAAAACCCTGGCTTTAGGTGATCCTATATGACACACAGAAGTTTGGTGAAGTTGAACCTCTGGAGCTATGGGATGATTTTCCATGCTTGGTGTGATGTTATTTATTTTTTTATACTCCCAGATCAAATCTGATTTGTGAATGTAAAATTTTATTATTTAAAAGAACTTAGCAATTTCCATTTTTTAAAAAATAATTATTTTTAAATCTTTATTTGTGTGTGTGTGTGTGTGTGTGTGTGTGTGTGTGTGTGTGTGTGTGTCACTTATGTGCAGGTACCCTATGGAGAACAGAGGAAGATTGTGGATGTTCTTGGACTGGAGTTACAGGTCATTGTAAAGTACCTGATGTTGGTGCTGGGAACCCAATTCATGCCCATTAAAAGGGAAGAAATAAATCTTTAACCTCTGAGTCTTCTCTCCAGCCCCAGGAGGAAAACTAGTTTTCTGGTTGGGGAGTTCTACACAATGGAAAACCAGTTGTATAACTGGATCTATGGCCCACAATGGTGGAATTAAAACCCACTGAGTTAATTTAAGTTAGTTTAAACATTTTGTCAAAATTATTTTCAAACTAACTCTAAAGCCAAAGAGTTTTATCTCAGTGAAAACTCTGCATCACAATTGCATATATAGTCTGCCAAAAAAAAAATTAAACTAAACTTGAATGGGAGAGTGTGACTACTGAGGAGTTACAGGGTAGCAAATCCAAACCCAGCTTGAGCTCAGTTCTGCACACACAAACTACAGATGCCTCTATTTACTGGTTCATTTTTAAAAGGTAGGAGTTAGTTATTCAAAAGCAACCAGAAGGCCTCCTCTTGATTAAATGATATGTAGTGAATATTGAGTTAATTCTGTTTTGTTTTGTTTTGTTTTTGTTCTTGTTTGCTTGTAGGCCATCTTTGTTTGCTCATTAGAGACCGATGCTGCTGCACTTCAACTCTCTCCCAAAGACTTAGACAGAAGGATTCTATTTCCATTGAAATCACATTTCAAAAGGATGGTTTTCAGATAGGTGATTAAAATACAGCATATATCTCAAACAATAAGAAGAATTTACAATGACATGTTGACTGAATTAAATGCTTTTAAAAAGAGAATCAGAGCTTAGAGGAAGGAAGAAATCAATGTAAATCCTGATCATCTTATCTAAAAAATATTGTTCATGTGTCTGTTAAATACCAGGAAAATAAAAATGTCAGTTCATTCAATCTATTTTTAGTTATTCTTAATGATCAATATTTTAAAAATTATTTAAAACATTTTTTAAAATGTTTAAAATGGTATTAAATATAAACCTGGTATTAGAACTTGTCTATGATGTTGTAGAATATTATTTAAGGTGTGTTACTTTTGTTTATGTTGCATTTGTTTAACTCTGTGAAGCTGTGTTACTGTCCCTGTCTAAAATACCTGATGGTCTAATAAAGAGCTGAATGGCCAACAGAAAGGAAGGAGAAAGTACTGCTAGAAATCCACAGAGTTTGTGTAACAGGCAAGGAACTTATTAGAAGATAAAACTCACTACAGCCTGGAAGCTGAGCTTTGCTGATCTTCTTTCTGGTCCAAGATCTGCTTGGTCCATCTCAGCACCCAAAATACAAGGCAGCAAAGAGAGTGCTCTGTGTGTGTGTGTGTGTGTGTGTGTGTGTGTGTGTGTGTGTGTGTGTGCATCTCAGCTCTTAAGGGTCCCAAGAGGTCACACCCCAGAGGCATGTACTTCAAGGTAATAGACAGTTGTAGCAGTTACTGGCTGACTCTCCAATTCTCTATGGGTGGTACTTCAAAGTCATAATCAGAACACCTATCTACTACATCTACCATTTCTGTACAGATAAGAAAGTTCATATATTACAATAGGAACAATTATCAAGTATTATCCATGAGAGATAAAGGGTAATGACATAAACAAAATGAAACTACAACCAACAAGAACAATATCAATTAAGAAACACACTAAAATCTAGTGATGTCCAGAACAGAGATAAATGGCACGTTAGAGAGATTATCTCAAAAGCTGCCCTATCCTGAAGAATATGAATCTGGTACTTAATCTGTTCTAGCTAAGTTACAAGTATATTGTAACTGTGACTATTAGTCTTCAATCCCATCCAAGAACTGAGAAGGAACATAATAATACCTGAGAAAACAGGAAAATGCACGCAAGCAATTTTTTGAAAATACTTGCAAGAATAATCAGAGATAGCTGGCAGCCTGGACAGTCACCTAAAGTTTCTGAGCACCATTGGAGCATCCAATTTTGCTATAGGCCTAGAATATCTGACAGACCATTTTCAGAAGTAGGAATTTTGAAAGACTGTCTTACCTTGTCTTGGGAAGGTTTAGTAGTAGCTTTTCCTTGTGTTCTGCTCAATCAGAATGGACAACGTTCCTACTGTTAGCAGTTATGGCAAAGGCAGTTCTTTGCTCAGCACACCATTTTGTGCCAAAAAGAAGATGACTTCCAAATGGAGTGTCTAAGAAGCTCAGCATTCTTTTGGGATCAGATTGGTGCTGCCACGAGCAATGGTATCTCATATCAACAGAATTTTAAGTTATCAAAACATTTAAATGCCATAATCTCAAGGTCTATGAAATATTAGAATGTTACGTATCCAAGTGGCCTATGTATCTATAAATCTGGGCAACCTAACTAACATAACTATAGAAAAGACAAGCATAAGTGACTATACATCTGTAAGTCTTATCTACCTAAATAACCTAAGGATTAAGGCCGCACATTAACAAGTTAAACAGTCTGTAAATAGATATACAGTAAAAGGACAATGACCTCAAATTTAGTGACAATACACAAAATATTTTAAACAGCGTCAGAAGTGTATAGTGCAATATGCAAAATGACAACAATCCTTAATATGTATCAATATATAAAATATCCCAAATAAAGGCAGAACATACATATAGTATGACAAATATGATTTTACATTTGTATCAATATACAAAATATTTCAAATAGGAGGAGGAATATATGTACAAAACAACAAATCTAGCTTTGGATTTGTATCATTATACAAACTATCTTAACTATGAATATTAAAAGTTTACATTTGTATTAATGTATAAGAATTCACAACAGTGCAAATTATCTAAGGCTGATATTTTACTAAATTTGTTTACATATATATATTATATCTTAATATCTTATACAAATCCATTCCCCTCTTTCTTTTCTTAAGGAGAATACTGAGTCTAAATTATATTGTTCCACTCCCAAACATATAACCATTTATCCATGATCCTGAGAAAAATGAAACATTTGAGAGAGGGGTATCATTTTTTTAGACTTACTTCCTGCTGTTTGGAGGGTGATGGTATCTCTGTGGGGCTCTTAAGAAAGCTTAGATAGTTAGGTTTCAATAGGACTAGCTGTAGAGTCTGCAGCCAGTCTCAGAATAATTAGTAACATTATCTGAGATTCTGGTTAGAAGTACAGTATGATGGACTATCTCATCTTGGAACTATCTTAGAGACTTTTCAGTCCAAATTTGATCATTGAGTAATGTTCTTAGGTACAATGGCATCATTGTGGACTGGGTAGAGTAGTTGTTGTGGGGTCCAGATTTCCTTCTGGAGACCTCAGAGATTGCTATTGTAAAGACTTATTTTTTACTGTGGAAAACTTGAACATTATTAATATCAAAATGGAAAGTTTGGATTTATTCTGGATCAAGAAAGGACCCCCAGAAGGCAAGGACAAGCATGGAAAGAAACAGAATCTTGACAATGATGGTCCCTAGATTATTAGTTTTCTTCTGTCTCACACCAGTTGGCTCTTACAATATGAGACAGAATGTCCTAATTGTTCTTTCAGTAATACACTTTGGTTTAGAGAAGGAGAGAGCCACATTCAAATACCAAAGCCTGCTTGACTTATAATAGAATCAGGACCACAACTATCCTAGAGTTAAAGAGATATTAATGTTAGGCAGTGAGATATTACCCTGTAGTGTATACTGGCATCAATAGGTCCTTCCTTTCTGCTGTAGACATCAAGGTATACAAGGTCTTATGATTTCTGGAAAATGTATAATTCTATTATCTTGTAAAGAGAAAAACAGAACACTTCTCTGACCCTTGTTTGTTGAGTTTTCTTACAATTTGTAGAGTTGTCACATCAGGGGATGAGCTATTACTTCTCCTCATCAAGGTTTCTCCTGTTTGAAAAAAAATTATTAATTTTGTTGGTATGCATAGCTTTCCTTGTCCTGCAGAAACAAAAGCAAAATCCCTTCCCCAGTGTAGGATATATCATGGTTTCCATTCCAAGGTCGACACATCTTTGAAATAAACTGGTTGGTTAGCTCATGAGTTTTTCTGTTGTCCAATGTCTCTCCATAGATGTTATCCCTTTCTCATCAGCATTGAGAAAATTCAAGGCTAATAAAGCATTATGTAAACTATTTCTAGGCTTCATTCTTTCCTCTTTCTGTTTATTTATCATATCCATTAATGTTACATTAGATATTTCTATGACTGCTTGGCCTGTGGACTTGTGTGGTATACCTGTAATACGCTTTATCTTGTAATAAGCAAAAAACTGTCTTATTTTATTTGTGACATATGCTGGAGTATTGTCAGTCTTCATTTGTACAGATATTTCCATGATGGCCATAACTTCCAATGGGTGTGTAATCATAACATCAACCTTTTCAGAAGTCATAGGAGTTGCCCATTGAAATCATGAATAGGTGTCAAATGTATGGTGTACATATTTTAATCTTCTAAATTCTGCAAAATGAAACACCTCCATCTACCAAATTTAATTTCTTTGTATACCTTTAGGATTGCTTCCTGCAGGTAATGGAGTATGTTTGTAGAAAGGACAAATAGGACATTTTTTTTATAATATCCTTGGCTAGTTGCCAAGTGATGGAAAAGTCCTTTTTCAAACCATTGCTATTTATATGGTATTTCTCATGAAATTCTGAGGCTTCTAGCACATTACTTATTAATAACTGATCAATCTCATCATTACCTTGTGCTAAAGGATGTGGCCAATCCCTATGGGATATGATGTGATATATCATATGATATTCCCTAATTCTGATTGTTTCCTCTAATTGTATAAATAGTGGAGTTTTTTCTGTATTAACAGGAATAAATTCAGCATTTTCAACATGTAAAACAACTCTCTCTGAATATTGAGAGTCAGTGACTATGCTGAGGGGTTCCATGAAGTACATCAGTACCATAAGAATGGCATACATATGCCTTTTGTACACAATTGTAGGGGCTTTGAACCACATCACTCAAGTCTCCTTATTTATATTTTGCCTTTCCTAATTTATTTGCATCAATGTAGAATGTGGAGATCCAGAGACTGACTTTTGCCATACATTGTAAGGAAGTACCCATTTATTTCTTTTTATAAATTCTATTCTCTTCCTTTTGGGATAACAATTGTTAATTTTTCCCAAAAAGCAGTTGCAGGCTCAGCATCACTGGTACATGAACCTGCTGTGGCATGGTCTGTATGTCCAATTGCTCTGATTGGTCAATAAATAAAACACTGATTGGCCAGTGGCAAGGCAGGAAGTATTGGTGGGACTAACAGAGAGGAGAATTGAGAGAACAGGAAGGTGGAGGGAGACACTGCCAGCTGCTGCCATGACAAGCAGCAAGATGCCGGTAAGCCATGAGCTATGTGGCAAGGTATAGAAAGTATAGATTTATGGAAATGGATTAATTTAAGATGAAAGAACTAGATAGCTGGAAGCCTGAGCCATTAGGCCAAACAGTTCAGACAATATAAGTCTCTGTGTATACTTGGTTGGGTCTGAGTGGCTGTGGGACTGGCAGATGACAGAGATTTGTCCTGACTGTGGGCCAGGCAGGAAAACTCTAGCTACATGAACCCATTCCTCCAAAGATGCTGACCTGACCTTTAAAGGTGTTAACTATTATTTTGCATTCTGTGTTAACATTATCAAAAGCCAAACACTGAGTTAATACTTGTCTTAGTCCTTGGTCTGATACTGCCTTGTTTATAGCCTTGGTCAGTCTTTGTAAATAATCAGTAAACAATTCTTTTGGCCCTTGGAAAACCTTCATATATAGCTCACTTGGTTTGCCTTGTTCTGGAATTTTTCCCAAGTATTTAAAGTTGCTGTATGGGATAGAGCTACTGTATGCTTATCAAAAGTAGCTTGTACATTTATATCAGCAAAATGTTCCTCACCAAGAATTTGATCTTGAGAGATCTCATTACCTTTGATTTTACCTTGTTGTTCAAGGACTTTAGCCTCTCTCAACCAGCTTTTCCATTGTAACTTCTGGCTGTATTCTAATACAGATGAGATTAACTGATTACAGTCATCTGGTACGATTTTATTTGTAGAATACTACATTTTTAACAGCTGTTTTACATATGTTGAATGTATACCAGGGGTGACCACCTTAATTTTTTTTAAATATCTCATATGAATAGGTTGCCAGACATATTCCACATATGCTTCAGGATGTTTTTCATCTGTTGGCTTGCCATGTATAGTGACAGGATAAGCCATTTCATCAGAGCCACCTGGTGATGTTATTATTTGTATGGCTTTGCCCTTATGCTTATTAGTTTTTTATTATGTTTACTGAGAGACTCCTTCAGAGCTTGAAATTAGTTAACCACCACCATTTGCAGTGTTTGAACATCCTCTGTTGTAAAGGATTCTGGAGATTTCATGGAATCATACAATTTTTTATGTTCATCAGAAACGTGATTCCAAAGATTTCATTCTGTCAATTAGCAATGGTCTTTCCTCCTTAGAAATTATCTGAATGGTATTAAGATTACTCTGAAGAGTTATTATTTTATCCATTAAGTATTTATATTTATTATCAATATAATTAAATCTGGTTGTTCAGTTATTATTAACTGACTGAAGTTCTTGTGGTAAATTAGCAAATTCAAAAAGAAAGCATCTGTCTTTTTAAGTCCTCATTACTACTCTGCAAAGCCTGAAGTTATTGTGGTAAATTAGCAGATTCCATAGAAATAATCCTTCTGTTTAAGTTCTTATCACCAATTTGTAAACCTTGAAGTTCTTGTGGGAAGTTAGCAGATTCCATAGAAAGAATCCATCTGTTTAAGTCCTCTTTACTGCTTTGTGAAGACTGTATCAGTCCCATTAATGTCTCATTTTTGCTGTTATAAAGCCAATTTTCCAATGATATGATGTGAGTCACTATGCTAATTGCTATTACAATGAACATTGTATACATTCCAGGAAGGTCATATATGTCCTGTAAATTTTCTGGACTGAGTCTACCAGGTCGATCTCAGTCCTTGGGGGAGGCTTTGCCCTGGAGGAGGTGGGAATGGGGGATGGGATGGGGGGAAGGGGAGGGGAGCAGGAAGGGGGAGAACAAGGGAATCTGTGGCTGTTATGTAGAACTGAATGGTATTATAAAATAAAATAAAATTAAATTAAAAAATTTTCATTCATACTACAAACACAAAAGTTTTTAAATTCCTGAGAGGTGAAATAGTCTGCCATTTTTGAGAAATATTCAAAATTTGTAAAGAAAAAATTATTAATTTGTTTATTTATTAATCAGTGTGAGGTGTGAAATTATCTAGTAATTTTACCTTAGACGAAATCTCTGAGAGCTGGTCCTAATTGTCCTAAGTATTCTAGATATCCCAGTTCTCGTGATGGTTTTGGGGTGTAGTAGGGAAGTTTAGACAGCAGGTGGTGGCAGAGGTGTAGGTAGCACTAAAGCAGTTCCTGAAGTGTGTTCTGAAGGCTTTGACCTGTATTGGGCTTAAACAGCTACACAGAACAAGTTTTACAAAGAATGAGCTGCATTTTGGTGGCGGTACTATGGAGCCATCTGCACACATATGGTGTGCACGAGATGGCAGTGGAAGCAGGTGGGTGACAGCCACGGGGTATCAGCCACAGGGTCTGGAGCAGTGATGTCGACCAGAAGTGCCACCCAAGGTATAGGGCTGCCATGGAGATGAGCTCACTCACTCTCACAGTTGCTCATCCCCTCTACCCCAGCAGGAGCGACTGCAGCAATAGGCATGAACAGCAGTTGTATCAAGGAATGCAGCAACATAAAGTGGCCACACTGGGCAATGTTCCAGGTTCTTAGCAGCGTGTAAGCTCTGGTACCAGTGGAACAGCTCCAAACAGAAAATGAACACAAGTCTGTCATGGCAGCGCATAACCCAGATGTGTGACTTCGGAGGGAGGGAGGGACCAGCAGAGGCTGTAGTTTGAAAGCAGGCATCTGAGCTGCTGCTGCTAGCTCATGGCAGATCATGCAGACTGCTCACAGTGTCTATTGGTGGGATCCCTGGAAGATATCTCTGTGGGTAAGGGCCTGCAGATGGCCCACCCACATTTCACATGGGGCCACATTGGGTGCCACATATTGCTAGAAATCCACAGAATCTGTATAAGATGCACTATTAGAAGATAAAATTCACTACAGCCTGGAAAACAAAGCTATGGTCCATGCTGACTAGCTACACAGTCAGTCAAGAGTGAAAGTAAAAATTACAGAAGCAAGAGAAAGGTAAAAGCCCAGAAGCAAAAGATAGAGAGGATAATTTAAAGTTAAGAAAAGCTGGAAAGAAACAAGCCAAGTTAAGTTTGCACATTTATAATTAAGATTAAACCTCCATGTGTGATTTATTTGGGAGCTAGATGGCAGCCCCCCAAAAGAGCAAAAACAGCAACAACAATGTGACTCTAAATTTTCAGCACTTAATTTGTCCTATACATTATATGAATTCCAGACCCAATTGTCTCAGACTTGCCACTCTACCAGCAAAAAAAAAAAAAAAAAAAAAAGATTAATTAGTCACATAAATTCTCCAGTTGTAGCAAAATCAGAAGGGGATAGAATGATGATCTCTTTTCTCGTCCATATTGACGTCCTCAATAGACTTATTGTTTTTGAAATTTCTGAATGGAAGCCAACAGGCTCCTTATTAAAAATTGAGATATTATTTACCTTGGAACATTTTTTTTTCATTTTGTGTTTGTCTGTAGAATTTATGGACACATTGATTTTCAGGTACACATGAAGGCCAGAAGAGGGTGTAACATCCCCTGAAGGTATGCGATGGGCTGCATTAAGTGAGTGGTGAAAAACAAATTTTGTTTTTCTGCAAGAGCATTCACGAACTTTCCTGCTGAACAATTTCTCCAGCACCTTTGTAAAACTTTCATAAACTAAAAGTGATGTAATTTTTGTAAGGTTCTTTATCAATAAAGTACTTTCACACTGCAGAGTTAATGAGTCTTTTGTCATTATTACATGTGTTTGGAAAAGTATAACTCTGAGTCCATAAGAGCTTGAGGTTTCTAGCAATTTTGCAGGAAGTTAGACAAGGATGCTAAACACTGCTGTATAGGCTTCAACTAACATGGCAGTTCTATATTTACCTGCCAGCACAGCAAGAAATATGTATTATGATTAAACCAACAGGCAAAATACACAAGGATATTCCTGTCAAGAAAAGTAAATGTCTAGCAAGAATTCAGGAACTGCAAATAAGATAGAAAAAGTCCTAAAGGATAAATGAACATGCACACACACACACACACACACACACACACACACACACACACTCGCACGCACGCACACACATGCACATATATATTTGTACATTTGTGTATACAAGTGTATATAAAATACACATATTATTACTAAACATACATATATAATTTTAATAGAGAAAATGAGTGTATATACAACATTACATAAGTATGTGGTGATATTGTGTTCCCCAAAATATTGTGTACCCTAATAAATTTATCTGGGGTCAGAGAAGAGACAGCCACTAGATACAGAGGCTAGAAAATGGTGGCACTCACCCCTTTAATCCTAGCATTCCAGAGGCAGAAATCTTTGTGAGTTCAAGGCCACATTGGAAAGAGCCAGGCATGGTGACACACGCCTTTAATCCCAGGGAGTGATGGTAGAAGGCAGAAAGATATATAAGGCGTGAGGACCAGGAACTAGAAGCATTTGGCTGGTTAAGCATTCGGCTGGTTAAGCTTTCAGGCTTCTATCAGCACAGTTCAGCTGAGAGCCATTCGGATATGAGGCCACAGAGGTTTCTAGTCTGAGGAAACAAGACCAGCTGAGAAGTTGGCCAGGTGAGGTTAGCTGTGGCTTGTTCTGTCTCTCTGACCATCCAGCATTTCACCCCAATAACTGGTCTTGGGTTTGATTTTATTAATAAGAACTGTTAAGATTCCTGTTACATAGGTATATTTGTGTATTTGTAGATATGTAGATACACATTCTTTAAAATATATCTTTAGATAATTGAACAAAATTTTCTCAGATCTGTATATGAACATCCCTCATGAAATTTAATAGTGCTATTTCAAAATGCAGGCAATTTTAGTCCATGACATTTCAGCTTTCCACAAAGCACTGGTGAAGAACAGGTATTTGAGAGACTACAAACACTAGATCATGCAGAAAATGGCTTTAAAAATGGTCTTTTGTCTTTCTTAACCTCTCTTTGATAGTTACTCGGGAAGAAATGAGTGTCTAGAAAATAGGTTTGACACAAAGTATAAATGAACATTTTCTTCAGATTGTTGAAACACAAGCATTAGTCTCTTCTTGCTATGTTTTGCTTTGAGCTTTCATTTATTCTTGGCACCAAATCAGTCATTATCTAACGATGAATAACACAAATTTTACTTGACAAACACTTCACACCTTTGTCTCTGGGATCAATCGGCCTACTACAGTGCAACTGGGGAAGAACAAGGTCATTAACAGCTATGTATGTTTATTTTAGTTGCCACTAAACACCTACTCAGCTGCTCTTCTAAACATGATTGCTACTCCACGTGTTAAAGGCAAAAGCCTTATAAATACAAGCAAACTTGTGTGTTAGCAACTAAATAACTTTTTAAGTTACTAACCACTGAAAAGCTGATTTATATAGGCAGGTAACAGCCACCGCCACCACTCCCGACTACACAAAGGAGAAATTTCAGAGATGGCGCAAGGAAGTTGCAGGCCAGTGAGTATTGAAAACTAAAGTCATGTTCTTAAAATTTGGGAGGTTGTATGCCAACTTGAACCTTAGACTCACTGTGATCTTGCTGGCAAATACAAAAACCTATCTCCTGATAATGACTTGCATCCTCTTGCTGCCCATCATCTATCACATATTTCAAACAAAACAGGGCTCTATAGGTTTACTGTGGACTCATTGTAATGGTAAATCATACACTCCAGATACCATGGCAGATCTACCCACCTCCAAATCAGGAAGGAAAATAAATAGATGGCACACTGATATCTTGAAACCATCTCCTTTTCCATCAAAAACTCTGAAGCCAATATAGATATTCACTTTCTCAGACCCCAGTCTAGCAAATGCCCAGAGCCTAGGCCTGTTCACAGGAAAATCATTTTAGGATCCATAGTTCCCCTTTTAAATGGACACTGAATAAAAATTTATGTATGTGGTTAAAATGACTTTACCATCCACAAAAGGTAATATAGTTGAAATACAGTCTGCCCTTAAATAATCATTTTAGGCTCACTTGTATACACTTCAATAATCCTACACTATATTATTGTCTTGTGCAGATTTCTTCTCTCTCTCTCTCTCTCTCTCTCTCTCTCTCTCTCTCTCTCTCTCTCTCTCTCTCTCTCTCTCTCTCTCCTACACACACACACACACACACACACACACACACACACACACACACACATCTCTCTATCTCTCCCATATCCCTCTTCCCTCTCATAATTTTAAAATATATAAATCTAAGTGGGGATTTTAGAGCTAAAAGAGAAACATCAGCCCCAACAGAATAAGCTTGTATATCTAATATTCAAATTAAGAAGACAAGAGCCTGGCAGTGGTGGTACATGCCTTTAATCCCAGCACTTGGGAGGCAGAGCCAGGTGGATCTCTGTGAGTTCGAGTCCAGCCTGGGCTACCAAGTGAGTTCCAGGAAAAGGCACAAAGCTACACAGAGAAACCCTGTCTGAAAAACCAAAATAGATAGATAGATAGATAGATAGATAGATAGATAGATAGATAGATAGATAGATAGATAGATAGATAAAAGACAAGCAACATTGAAAGCAGAGAAGGGAAACTTACCTAGTGTGGCCACAGTGGGAAAATAAAAAGTGCAAAAAGATTGAATGATCCCAAGTCTGTCTTCAAAGTAATGTTACAAAATCTAAGTGTAAAAATAAAAGAAGTATTTTGGACAAAATACAAGCAAGCTAAAATGTTCTGGTCTAGGAGTAGTGTGGTGATATTTTATTTGTGCTTTGATAAATAAGGCTTGTCTGGAGATCAGAGGAAAAGGCCAGCCATAATAAGTAAACACAGAAGTCAGGCAAAGGTGGCACATGTGCTTAATCCTATGACTTGACAGGCAGGGATCTGTCTGGATCTCTGTGAGTTCAAGGCCACAGTGGGAACAGTGCCAGGCATGGTGGCACATGCCTTAAATTCCAACACTAGTTAACCATGGAGGTCTGAAGGTTGGTACAGACAGAGAGGAAGTGACAGAGCTGGGCAGGAAAAGGAAATGATGTAGCTGAACAGAGAGAGCAAATCAGATGGCAGAACAGCAAGGCATACAGGCACAGGTAGACAGGAAGTATCTCTCATTTGGAAGCTGTGGAGTTGGTGATGTATGGTTAGCTGAGGCTTTCCCTATTTCCCTGATCTCTCAGGTTTTCACCCTATATCTGACTCTGTGTTTTTTTTTTTTATTTAATAAGACTGTTTAGAAATTCATCTACACAGTAGTCTTGTTGGTCATTGTGTCCCTTCTATTCTTGAAAAGTGGGAGAGTCTTTATTGCTTGAAATGTCATCTTAGTCCTCAAACAAAGATCACCCATGTTCCAGAGTGTGTCTTGTTCCCATAGGTCACTGCCAGTATCTGAAGAAGGTATGCTATGACTTTGTAGAGAGATTAGAGGATACTCCTTAAGTGATTAGAGGATACAGTGACCTAAAGTAACAAACCGGCCAGCAAATGTAAAGTGAAAGAACAGTCATCAGTATTTTATTCTGTATCAAGTTACCTTGTAGGACATGTAAGGCATGAAGACGGTTGCTCTGAAGAGCCTATTTCTTGAGTACAAATAAGTAAATACATAAATGAATAAATAAGTAATGGAGTCCACTATGATGACAAAATCTGGATTACAGAGAAACATTCTCACAAGACCTACATTTTCCTTTAAAAATGAAAACATATTCTCCTATAATATTTACTTTCTATCTTCACACTGAGGTTAATGTTTCTTTGAAGATCTGTTCAACAGAGGAAGTAGACAATTAAGGAGACCGGAAATCAAGTTAATCACCTTCCAGGAATTTCTATCTTTGGGAAGCTTTATTCTTTTCATCTGAGATTTTTCAGAATTTCTCAGAAACACTTTGGTTTTACAGGTATGCATCTTTGAGAAAATACTTCTACCCACGAAAGACTTGCAAATATCACAGCTGTTTTAGAACAAATGGAAGACAAAATGCATGCTCTAATTAAAGGGGGAAATTACTGGGAATAGGACAGTGGATCACTAAGAGTGACTGATGCAGACATTTAGAGGAAAATAGCTCTTTCTGATTTAAATGCTCTCTACAAAACTGGTGTGCCCATAATAGGTAAGCCAAATTGTACTTTCTCTCTTCCATGATTGTAAATTACCCGTGAGTCAATGGCAGCACATTAGAATTGTACTTCTCCTCAAGCAAAAGCATAGATGTTAACCTCCCTTCTCCTGAGCTTGCACACTTTATCTAGAAGTACTATTAAAACCTACCTTGTCTAGAGAATATTCTTACAGATACTGTAAATACACCATCAAAGGCTTTGCACTACAGCATTTTAATTTTGTATTCATTCAGTAAGAAGTTAGGCATAAGCAAAATTCTGTAAAACTAAACAAAACCAACAAACTAACCAATCAGCTAGCCAACCAACAACAAACAGAAAAAAAAAGCCCTTGCTATTTAAAAATAAAGTTCAATAAACTTTAGTTTAACTTTTTACAAAGACAGAATAAAGGTTTGAGTTTCAGGTCAAGAGGCAACTTGCTTCCTATTTGATCTGGAGCAATTACAGCACACATAATAGAAACACTATTTTAAACACAAAGGTTAAACACTGCTGCATTTTGACAAAGGTTAAATGCCTATTTACCAGAGTTAATTACTTAATAGCACTCTGAATACCATTCTTTATATAAAGGTTAATCTCATATTTTTAACTTCATGTTTCCTGTCTTTAAAGGAAATATTCATTAGGACTTAAACAATTATCTAATTGTTAATTTGTTTTGATCTTATTTATAGTTCTTGATTCAAATTATTATCTGTTGTGATTAGATGTTTTTTTTTAAAGAGTGCTCAAGAAGGAAAATTAATAAAATGAAAAATTAGTATTATTAAAGGTAATTGTATTCAAAAAGACAAAAAGAAGAGATAGAATAGGCCTGTAGCAAGGTTAGTAGAGTGCTTGCCTCGCATGCAAAAGCCCTGGGTTCAAATAAACTGGACTTGAAATCTGAGAAATCAGGATATGACGTTCAAGGTCATCTTCTGCTACATAGTTCATATATGTCCATTAGCACACACTGAATTCCAATTATTGGAGAGACATGAGTTCCTAGACTCAATAGAAAAGACTCAATAGAAGACAATCATATTCAGAAAATGCAAGAAACATTATTATGCAAAAGGAGAACACATAGTCAATTTGATATTTATTTCTGATGCTGTTTTACCCAATGCATATATAATATTTTGCTATAGATAATATATTAATTATAATACTGTGAAAATGTTTTAACCTTCCCTTTTTTTTTCAGTACTGCTAAAGATAACCAACCAACCAAACAAACAAAACAAAACAAAAAACAAACCCTGTTTATCTCATATTTCTCAGAAATCACAGTGAAGATTCAGACATTGGACTATAATCATGTTTTGATGATGTTCACACATTTGGGAAAAAAAGTTTATATGGTGGTATTGCAAATGCATATTTTTTTTTCTGTAGCTGAGGACTGAACCCAGGGCCTTGCACTTGCTAGGCAAGTGCTCTACCATTGGAATACTAAACTGGACTCAAGATTTTCAGATCAATTCTAAGAACAACTGAAACAGACACAGTTGTGACAGAGCTCATGTGTGCAACATGTAGCTTGTTTAAGGCTGTATTGTAAATGGAACAGTGAAGCAGGGAAGTTTCAGGAAATAAATGTGAGGCTCCTCCCTACTCCTTAGGGGAAGAGCTGAACCAGGCACAGGACAGCCATCTGATCACTCAGAAGATGAAGACAAGAGTGAAGGGAAAGTTAACCTATTTTTTCTTTATTTTGTTAACAAAGGGGACAGTAAAAGACAACAGGAAACAAAGGAGAATATATTAAACTCACATCCTTTCAGAGAATCTGAGATATGTCTAATGATTCTTAGAAACCACTTCAGTCTAGATGAAGTCAAGTGACCTGATATCCACAAGGAATCTGGCCATGATTCTTCATTTTACCCATTCTGAAATACTTAATGCTATTGTTCTCATCACTGATTTTATATTATTAGCAAAGCCACATTTATTCTCCTACTTCAACTCAGTGCATCTTGGGAAACTATTGTTTAAACTTAACCTAAATAAGCCTAGGGTCATTTGTCTACTCAATCTTAGTTAGGTCTGTACAGATCACCAAAACACATATGGTAATAGTGAGCTAAGACAAATTAGAATATGCTCAGAGGAAGGCAGTTACTAGAAACGGTTTGCAGTCATTTTCTTGTGCTGTGCCTGTAAAACATAATAATGATGTTATTGTAAATTTGCTTGCATAAAACTCAGGCTTAATAAAGCTGTTCATAGTGTCACTGAATCAATTACATAATGTTGAAAAGCATGGAGTTAAATAGGTTGACTTCAGTTTTCTGGCTTTGATTAAAGAGTATATGATCTGGGAAAAAAAACAACTATTGAAGGCTTAATTAAGAAGATGTGTAAAGGTTTCTTTGGTTCTTATGGATTATTCATATAGCAGTAAAGAAAAGATAAAGAAAAATTAAGTTCTTATGTAGAGGAATAATTTAAAATTAACATACTTTTAAAGTAAACCTAGTTAAGATAGTTATATATATATATATATATATATATATATATATATATATATATTTCATTTATTTTACATCCCAACCACAGTTTCTCCTGCATCCTCTTCTCCTGTTCCCTCATTCCCCACCTCACATCTACCCTCCTCATCCGCTCCTCCTCTGTCTCCTTTCAGAAAAGAGCAGGCCCCCTATGGGAGTCAACAAGGCATGGCACAGTTGCTTCCCCTGCATCAAGGCTGGGCAAGGCAACCTAACATGGGGAATATGTTCCCAAAAGCCAGTTCAATTGCCAGGGACAGGTTCTGATGCCACTGTTAAAAGTCCCACAAGTAGAACTTGGAAACAATCTTGAAACCCCTCAACCTAAGAATGGATAAAGAAAATGTGGTACATTTAAACAATGGAGTATTACTCGGCAGTAAAAAATAAAAAATAAAAAAAAAAACAAAAAAAACAATGACATCATAAAATTTGCAGACAAATGCACGGAAGTAGAAAAAAAATCATCCTGAGTGAGGTAACCCAGACCAAAAAAGACAAACGTGGTTTGTACTCACTCACAGGTGGATATTAGTTGTAAAGTAAAGGATAACCAGGCAACAATCTACAGCCCCAGAGAAGCTAGGTAACAAGGAGGGCCTAAAAGGGATGTATGTAAGGGGAAATAGAAGCTATCTCCTGGGAAAACTGGTGTTGGGGAAGGAGGAGGAACTGGAACATGAGGGACTGGACTGGCCTGATTAGGGGTAGGATGAACAGGGAGAGGAGTGAAAGAGATATCTTGATGTGGGGCATTTTGGTTTTAGGGAGAAACCTGGTGCCAGAGAAACGTCCAGGAATCCACAATGATGACTCCAGTTAAGACTCCTTGT
Organism: Peromyscus maniculatus bairdii; assembly: GCF_049852395.1. NCBI lineage: Eukaryota > Metazoa > Chordata > Mammalia > Rodentia > Cricetidae > Peromyscus > Peromyscus maniculatus. Next base: position 56,526,775 of record NC_134861.1, read on the forward strand.
AATAGTGGAGAGCATACTCAAACTGGCCTTCTCCTGTAATCAGTCAGATAGAGACTAACCATAATTGTCATCAGAGAGCATTTATCCAGTGACTGATGGAAGCAGATGCAGAGATCCACAGTCAAGGACTGGCCCAACCTCCAGTTTTGTGGAAGACAGGGAGGAGGGATTGTATGATCAAGAGGGGTCATGATCTTGACAGAGGAGCCCACAGAGAGAGCTGACCTCTAGTCCTGGGAGTTCATGGACTCTGGACCACAGCAAGGGAGCCCTCATGGGACCAACCTAGGCCTTCTCCATGTGTGTGACAGTTGTGTCTCTTGGTCGGTTTGTGGGCTCCTAGCAGCGGTATACTTTTAAAGTCATTCTGTTTCATATGCTAATGAGAATTTTAACAGACTAATTTAGAACAGTTTTTAAGTTCACAATAAAACTTGAGTGAGTACATAATTCCAGATATGTTCCACACATGAATAGCCTCCCCTGTTGTCACTGTCCTTCAGTATGGTACCTTTGTCATAACTGATAAGTTAACATTGACACATCATCATCTAGGGACCAAAGGTTGTATTAGGGTCTTGTATATTCTATGAGCTTGAACAAATTTTATAGCAGTATGTATCTGGTATTATATCATCAGATGAATAGTTTCATGAGCCAAAATACAGGCCCTGCTTAATTAATTCTCTGTCACACCTAAGCCTTGACAATCATTAATGTTTACTGTCTCAACTGTTATAGTTTGAGACATTTGAATAGCTGTGTGTCTTGCATTTAAGCTTCCTCTGCATTTGCTTCATCGTTTGTACTTCACTATGCTCAATATTAAATATTTTTCCATTGCCTGGGTATACCGAAATTTTCAAATTTGCTTACCACCTGGTTGCTTTGAAAATTTAGCAATTATTTCATAATAAATGCGCTGTCATCACATCTGTTTTGGCTATGGACAGTAGGTGTTGATTCCTAAGGTTTGATAACAAGGAGTGTGATTGCTGATGGCCATATTCTAGAGTAAGAATGCACTTTTTAGTTTGGTTTGTGTGTTTATTGTAGGAAGCTGAGGGATTAAGCTAGGGGACTACTACCAAGTATTCCATCTATTTGAGTCCTACCAGAAGTGCATGTGAATCTTGTGTCTCATCTTCTCTACATTAGTTTTTATCAGGATTCTGGGGTTAGCTGTTCTGACCCCCTGTTGTATCTTCTCATTTATTTGTAGTTTTATTGTTTCTGAAGACAAGTGGAGCTTGTGTCATGGGCTTTCCCTGTATCTTTAGTCTTGAGATAGAAACACTTCAAACTTACAATCTTTCTGTTCCTGTCACCTGGCTTCTGGGACTGTTGAATTATATCATCATTCTAGGCTTATTATCTGTTTTTTCATGATATGTAATTTAGGGTCTTTTGTTTATTTTGTATCCTAATTATTTTTTTCCTCATTGAATTAAAAAAGCATTTATATAATTTAGATAGCAATCCATTGCAATATATGATTTACATATTTTTATAAGATGCTATCTTTAAGCAGAAGACAAACTGTTTATTAAGAAAAGAAAATCTATTTTAATAAAGTTATTGTGAAATTTCTTTCATGTACCTTGAGTGTTATATATAAAATGTTACTGTCAAGCTAAAGGTCATCTTGACTTTCTCCTAGGTCAGTGGTTCTCAAATTTACTAATGCTTCAACTCTTTCATACAGTTCCTCACGTTGTGGTTCCCCAAACATAAAATTGTTTTCATTGCTATTTCATAACTATAATTTTGCTACTACTGTTATGAATCATAATATAAATATCTATGTTTTCCCATGGTCATTTAGAGTTGCAACCCAGAGGTTGAGAACCACTGTACTACGTTGTTATAATTTCACATTTTTAGAACATTTTTATTTTATTTCTTATTCTCCAACACACACAGTAAGATTGCATACATTTTCCAAATAAGGTAAAGGGCATTAAGTCATATTAAGCTGTTTTAAGTATATCATTATGAATTGAATAATTTATTTGAAATATTGGAAATACTATCTGATTTAAAGTATATTTTCAAGATATATTAGTTCACAATATAAAAGCTTTGAGGAGATCACTTAAATGAATTTGACATAAAACAATTTCAGGTTAGAATTTAAAATTTATAAAATTTTTAATAACCAAACATTAACATAGCAGGCTAGGATAATAGACAAAATATTAAGGAAAATCAGTTTATCACATTCAATTAATGTGCAACCATGATTATAATCAATTATATACCTATCACAACTTGAAAATTAAAATTATTATGATTTTTAAATTTTAAAACAATAGATAAGTCAAATTAAAGGACTATATGGCCATATAATGCTAAAATTATTATTAAAATAGGGCAAATTTACTTTAAATATTTTAGTTTTCAGACATGAGCCATTATGGCTAGCTCAATTTTTTTCTATGATTAATTTAAGAAGTAAATGTAACAATGACCACATTAATGTTTTTAATCTTATTATTTCTTTAAGAAAAATAGGAGATAGGGATGTATCTCTTTTGTAGTTTACTTAACATGTGTGAAGTTCTGAACTCAATCACTAGTATTGCAATAAACAAAGAAATTTAAAAAAGCTAAAATAAATCAAGTAAGCATAGTGAATTTCTTTAAAAAATTAAATTGTAAACTGAGCCATAAATGTCACTCCTAATAGAGGACTTCATACACATGATAAATATATATGGAGCTCAGAACTTAAAATATGCACAAGAAAAAGTACTTTTGAGTAATTTTCAAATTCACATGGCATTTATTGCAATAAAAGTTTTTGCTTTACTTAGCTATAATAACATTGGTTAAAGAATTAATAATGATTTTATCTGAATTATTTAAAAGCAAAATGTCTGTGTGTAATAATGATTTACAGAAGCTTCAAATCCTGCTCAAGCCAAATGCAGTGTTTTAACTGGTTCAATGTTCAGTGCCATGCCAAATTCCCTCATGCATTATAATTTATTACACAAAATTGCTCAGAATTATTTGGAGGAAAAACATCAAAGTCATTGACATTCAGTTCAAGAAACAAAGTCATTTGAGGAGTAATCATGAAATTTGTAGCTCACAAACCAAAATAAACTCCCCATTTTCTCACTAATTATTTTCTGTTGATATAGGAAATGCTCCCTGAGTAGGTGACATTTACATTAAGACTTGAAAGATGATAATGAGATAAAGAGGAAATGCACATGAGAAGTGGGGATGGGCTTGGTTCAGCACAGGATAAAGACAGAGAAGCTGCATCACACATGGAACTCCAGAGTGAGACAGAAAGCAGCCCTGAGTTTTATTCATTGAACAGCAAATTAGTAATGTTGCTAACTGGATATTACTTTAGTTTTTAGTTTTAGTTTTATTTAAAACTGTGTTGCCATCCAGTGCTTTATGGCAGAGTATCAATGTTTCAAGGCATTTGGGAATAAGAAGAAAGAAAACATACAGACAGGTATTCTAAAGCTTGAAGTATTTTACTTTGATATAGGGATAGGGAAATAATGCAATATGCAGATTAAGGTAAATTCCCTGTAATATCACATTCATGCAATAACTGGAACAGTTTAAAATATTGTATAGAAAATAGAAGTCTGTGGTTTATAAAAAAAGACAAAGGGAAGTGGTTTGAATTTTAAGTATGCTCCAGCTGATGGTGTGGTCCTGTTTGGGGACATTATGGGAAGTTAAGATACAGTAGCTTTTCTGGAGAAAGTGTCACTGGAGTACTTTGGGGTTTTATAACCTGAACACACTTCTAGCTCTTTGTCTGCTTCATTGAACTCCAGTGCAGTGTGTTGAGGGAGGCCTTCTGCTGCTTCTTCAAGGCCTTCCCTGTCTTTCTGTCTTCCTGACTGTGGTGGAATCTAACTTTCTAGAACTCCAAGACAAAATAAAACATTTCTCTCTTAAAGTGTTTTTGTAGGGGCATTTTATCACAACGGTAGAAATCAAATTGATAGAGAAATAAAATTGCAACTTTCGAGAACTGAAAAGAATCACCTAAGAAGCAAATACAATACAGAGAAAACCCAATGGGGCTACTCTTGTGAAAAGGCTGTCAGAACATTCCCTAATATAAACTTTTTGTCAAAATACTATTCATTTGTCCTTATTCGCACTGTATTTTGTAGATAGGGTCTCACATTATAACCAAGGCCAGCTATGATTGCTAGGCAAACATTCTCTTCAAGACTTCCAAGTCCTAGGATTACAATCACAAACCATCATACCCAGCTCAAAGTTTTTTCTAAGATAATTTTACATATAGTACTTCAGGGGAAATTAAAATAATAATAACCACTATTATTCTAAATATACTGCATAATTATCCAATTTCAATCTCACTTTTAAGCAGACAATATTATTTACTTATCTTTCTGCATTAATATAGGAAATTGAAGTTATCATGTCCTAGAGTTGTTCTTACCATTACACATTTTCCATATGATGGATTCTATCCCCAGATGATTTAAACTATGTTGACTTTTCAGTTTCTTGTCGTAGTAATGAGAAAACTAATACAGGTGTATTTTCATATTTTCTGCTCTTGCTAATTCACATTTTAGCAGGCTCAAATATAGTGGAGCTAATTCTTGCTTATATCAAGAGTATATGTGCATATTTATTTGGGTCATGTGTATTTGTATGTGCATATATCAATATTTTCTTTAACCTTGATTTATTAATTTGTTATTATGCTGCACAAGAGTAGATTAAAGGTATGACTATAATTTATTATTCGTACATTGGCTATTAAATAGCTTCATCTCTTAAGGTTGGACAAAGTGATCTGGAAAATTTCCATCAAACATTTGCCTAGGCATCAAAGCATTGAAATTAAAATCATATTACAATAAATCTTACACAAGCTCCTATAAAGACTAGTGGAAATTGGTGGTAACATGATTTTTGGAAGACATTTCAAATTCCCTTTCTCTGATTAATTGATTCTATAGACCATTAAGTATGTTGTTTAATTTCTGTGTGTCTGACATTGACATGTGAAGAACATGAGGGAATTTGTGATAATATAAGCACTCTTTCCTGGTATTGAAGCTGTACAAAACTTTCCTAACCTCATTTCCTCTTCCAGTTTCTAAATATTTCAAAATGCATCTAAGAAGTTCATACTCTGATTGAATCTTTGGATTGGTGTAGAAGCATTCTTTAGATACAGGCTCTATCAAAGTCCAGATAACCTTGATTTCTGAATGCAAGTGAAATATATATGTCAATTTTATGCTCATAAATCCTTCAGGAACACAAGATGAAAAAGAATTATATTCTCTTTTTATCAGCATAGTTGCAAATTTAAAAGAAATCCTCATAGTGTGTAAATATTTTATGCACAAATTAATGTGCCAATTTTGTTGGGAACAAAACCTTCCTCAGAGGAACTAGAAGCCATTCTACACTGAAGCATAGGTTCAAGTTTGTTCTGTACTGAAGCTAAGTGAAGTATAATGCAAGCAAACAAAATCATAAATTTCTCAAATAGCAATGTGCTATATAATTAAACTCTTAATTTTACTGCCACTTTGTTTTGAGAAAATGGAATATGAAATGTTCCTATTTAATGAGACACATTTACTCTATGGGAGACTAGGAAATTTTAAACATCTTTTTAAATTGTACCACAACTCAATAATAGAAGCAAAATGTACTTCTGCATGAGCCAAAGACCATTTTAAGTGGCGTAGAAGTGGCTATGTACATACGGATTATAAAACTGAATAAAACATAAGTACTGGAGAGATGACAATATGCTTCACTCCTAATATTTTCAATTTACATGTCTATAACTTACCTGTAAAATATTTATAAGCAAGCACTTACTTTAGTTCTTCAGCAATAATATTGGGGTTTGCTTCTTTTTCTCTTTATTGAATCCATAATTCACGAGTGGGGGTAGGTGTGACCCCCTTCCTAAGTGTGTGGATATTTGGCAATATGTGGGTGTGTACTCTGTTGATCATGACTGATATCAAGTAAGAAAGATGAGGAGAGGACATGAGGCCCCACTAATATTTGAAAAGAATAATACATATGTTGTTTTATTTCTCTGAAAAACAAGGAAAAAATCATTCTATCTTTCTAGGAGCCTAATTTGAAAATATTGTGTTGTTTGATATTCCCACAACACTCTGATCATAAATGTATAGACAAATATATTGAGAATAATTTAGTAATCTAAAGTACTTGAAAAAGTTGTCTGTGGAAAAGTAAAAAACCAAAGTCCATATAACTAGAAGATAACAGTGCTCTAAGATTATGATAATATTTGACTGAGTGCTTTATTTTCCTACTAGCTAGTTCAAAGAAACTTCTTTTTGAAAGATTGCATTGAATTCTTTCATGTGTTTTTCTTTTATATAAATAACTATTTACACATAATTGCTGTATTATTTACTTAGGAAATATCTAAATTATCACTGTTAACCATGATCTATTGTATTCAGATATAGAAAACAATTGGAAAAATATATCTCTTTGTATTTATTATTTGCACTTTACTATGGAGGGCAAATGTGTAAGTTAGGAAGAGTTAGGTGCTATATAATAAATTGATAACTGATTGGCAAGGTGAAAGTTTACTTTTTTTGTTTTTTTTGCAAACTGAATAATTGTATTAATATGTATTTCAAGAAAGCAAAAGTCAGTTTAGGCTGTTAGCACTCACAATATTGGCAGCAAGGGAACAGAACAATATTTGGATTAAAAAAAAAAAAGAATCTTTTGCTCTGTCTTGATCTGATCAGACCCCAGGATGTGTCACTTGTACAGGGTCTTGATGTTCTTACATTAAAACTTTACATTGTTTTTCTGTTTGTTTGCTATCCATTGTTAACATTAAGCTCAAGGCGATGTATATTTTAAAGCCGTATGGGAGACCTATTGCAATGGAATATCTATTTGATACAAGTGATTACTTGTGAGAATCCATGTTTGTCAAACTTCCCAAGGATTCTAGTTAATTTAGACACTTTTTTTTAACTGCTGCTTTAAGGAAATCAACATTTTAGATTTTCTTCCCAAGAGCTCATTTGCTTTCTTTTTATCAGGGAAGGATCCAACTAGAGTGTACTATTCTATTATCACTTCACTACTGTGATAATAGAGATTGATTTCTTCTTAGATTAATTTCTTTGTTTTAATTTTTTATTTCTGTTGTCAAAAACAATGTTTTTGTATAATATATTCTGATCATCATTTTTCCCTCCATCTTCTCTGAGATCCTACCCATCTCCCCATTTATCTAACCCCATATCTTCGTTTCTGTAGTTTTTCTGAATACAGGAAAAATAGGAAATGAAAAAGAAAAAAAAAGACAAAAGATAGCAAGCAGAATTAAAAAGAAAGCAGAGAAAAAGCACAAGACGTACATACACAGAGAGACATAGACTCTCTCTCTCTCTCTCTCTCTCTCTCTCTCTCTCTCTCTCTCTCTCTCTCTCTCTCTCTCTCCACACAGACGCACACACACATACACTCTGATGGAGATGTCATTCTATTTGCTATGAATATGTGTTTCTCTGATTGGTTGATAAATAAAGTTGTTTGGCCAATGGTGAGGCAGGATAAGGTTAGGCAGGACATTCTAACTAGAGAGACAGGAAGAAGGCAGAGAGAGAGAGAGAGACACCCAAGGAGCAACATGTAATGTAACCCAGGTAAAGCCACAGGAGGGTGGCAAAACAGATTAATAGGAATGGGTTAATTAAGATATAAAAGCTAGCTAGCAGGAGGACTGCCATGGCCATACTTTAAAAATAATATAAACTTCTGTGTGTTTACTTGGGTCTGAGCAGCTACAGACTAGGTGGGACACAGGAAAACTTTCAGCTACAACACACCACCCATAAAAATGCAAAATCAGAAACAATAATGTGCAAGTCAAAGATCAGTAAGGTTAAAAACAAATGTTCAAAAAAAAAAAAAAAACCCACCAAAACAGAAAAATGAGACAAAGTAACATTGAGTTCATTTTCTGTTGACCATCTACTGATGGTCATAAACTACCTTTAAATGTAGTTTATATACCCAGTGAGAATCCTGAATAATACTAATTCTTCTTTTGCAAGAAGACTCATACATAGTTGGAGATGAGAGTTCATGTTCACTCTCTCTTCAGCTCATGCTGGGGTACAGTCTGGCTTGGAACTGGGAAGTCATGCTGTGCTTGCTGCCACAATTTCTGTAGATTGTGTCAGGTAGACATGGTTTCCTTGGTGTTTTGTATTCCCTCAGATTCTACAATTTTTCTACCTCTTTTTCCACAAAGTTCCCTGAACCCTGAGCTGGATGGGGTTGGGAGTGAGGGTGGAATTTGGTGATGATATCTAATTTAGGAATGATTGTTCTAATGTCTCTCACTCTATTTACACTGTCTACTTGTTGTAGACAAATTTCTAAGCAGTCTTAGTAAATAAAGATCACGGGCCAATTATAGGGGTGAAAGCCTTAGAGATCAGGGAAATAGTGAGAGCCACTAACCACCTTACCTCACCAACTCTATAGCATCCAAAAATTCAAGCTGCTTCCTGTAATTGCCTTGCTTTTCTGCCCTCTCATGGGCTCTTAGCCCAGCTACTTCACTTTCTTGTCACTGTCTCTCTGTATAGACCTTCAGGTCTCTATGTTTGCCACTGGGATGAAAGGCCTGTTTCACCACACTTGGCTCTGTTCCCTAGTATGACCTTGAATACACAGAGCCCCTGCCTGCCAAGTGATCAGATTAAGGGCATATGCTACCACTGCCTGACTTTTGTCTTAATGGCTTGTTATTTCCTCTTATCTCCAGGCAAACTTTATTTATTAACATAAAAATAAAATATAACCACAACTTGTGGATCCTTGTATAATTCCCAACTACTGCAGAAAGATATGTATCTGATGATCTTGTGTGCATAACATACAGTAGTTAGGAGCCACTTGATTGCTGTGTTTCTTTAGTAAGACAACAACATTTGGTTTTCCCCTGGGCCCATGATCTAGCTAGTCTCAGGTTCTTGATCCCCTGAGTAGGGTCAGACATGAGTTCCATTGCCTGAAGTGGACCTTAAAGTCAACCAGAGAGTGGTTGACTGCTCCTACAATGTTTCTGCCACTGTTGCTCCAGCATATTATGATACATGCAAGTCACTATTGTATATCACAGGTTTGGTGATTGTTGGTGGACTTCCTCTGTTCTGCCAGTAAGCTCTGTCCCACCATCAGGCTTCTAAATAACCACATAGAGACTTATTATTAATTATAAATGCTTGGTTGATAGCTTAGGCTTGGGAACTAACTAATTATTACAACTTAACCCCTATTTGTTACCTATGCTCCACCACATGGTGGTACATTTTTTTAGCATGGCATGTTCATCTCCTACTTCCTCAGCATCTCATGGTGACTCTGCCCTACTTCCTCCCTGCTCTTGCCTTTTGTCCTCAAGTCCTACCTAACCACTACCTGCCTAGCTAGCTGCCTTTATTAAACCAATGAGAGCAACAAATATTCAAGTGTACAAAAAGTTTATTCCACAGCATTTCCCTCTTTTTGTCTAATTAAAAAGGAAGGTTTTAACATTAACACAGTAAAATTATATACAACAAAAATAGTTATTAAATAATAATTATAGGTACAATATCAAGTCCACTTGTATTTGGCAAATTTAGAGAAAATATTCTATTATCTGTCTTATCTTTGTGAGTCTAAAGTTTTATAGCTAATTTTTTTATCATATCTAAGGAAAATTATAATTTTAATTTTTTAGTCTTTAACTCCATGAAAGACTCAAGAAGATGTAATATAATGTAATAACAGGGACATCTATCTGCCTTGACAGTTACCCAAAGTTGCTCTGTAACCTTGGAGTATTCTTTTGTGGCCTACATGCTTAGAATATCTGCCAGACTTTTTGTGAAGCATGGATTTTGAAATTCCTACCTTGTCTTTGAAAAGTTCAGCAGTCACATTTCTTTGGGGTGCTTTTCAATTTGTATAGCATAATGTCTGTATTTGAGGCAAGGACAGCTTTTTTGCCTGAATGGCTAGCTTTTGCCACAAAGAAAGTAAAGTCCATATGGAGGTTCTTCAATGTCCATCATCTTCAATGAAGTAGATTAGTGTTGTTGAAAACAGATGTATTTCACTGTCGTGAAAACCCTTATGTCATTAAAACATTTTAAATATCATATTATGTATGTCTTTGAAGTGTTTTAAGATCACCTAGCTATCTAAAATATATCTATGTATGACATTTTTTTGAGACAGAGTTTTGTAGTTTTTGTGCCTGTTCTGGATCTCACTCTGTAGACTAGGCTCTGCCTCCCAAGTGCTAGGATTAAGGGCGTGAACCACCACCACCTGGCCTATGTATGACTTTGAAAATATACCTAACATGACTATAAGTTTGATAATTCTGGGTGACTATTAATCTGTAGTTCTTTATTATACATTACATTTTTAAATGAGCTGTATAAGTATAATACCCCAAACAAGAATAGAAACATAATAAAGTATAATAAAGATACCTTTACATTTATATCAATAAACCAAAATCCATACCAATGTAAAATGCGTTAAGATTAATAGTTGCTTTTTGGATTAAAGTAGGTCCAATAATCTACACTTTTATCTCATTTCTATGTTATAGCCACCCTTTTTTCCTTTAGAAAGAGATCTTTGAATTTAACTATTTGTTTAGCTTTTTTCCTGACTATGGCCACTAACAACTTTTAACCAACCCCTCTTTAAATGTTGGCAAGCATCCATAACCCATGTTTTGGTAATGTGGGCATTGTTTTCTTTAGAGTGCTTCCTGTTGTATCAGGCCACTGGAATCTTTGGGGGAACCTTGAGAAAATCAGGATAATGGTCAATTACTGACTCTAGTAGTCAGTGAATCTAGACCATCTAAGCCAGCAGCCTTGAAGCTCCTTTGGATGCAGAACTCTGAGTAAACTGAAAGAGAAGCATTCTGAGAGTTTGGCTCACCTGGGCCACCAATTTTTAAGGGTATCTAGTCCCTTTGCTCTGAAATACAAAAAATTTCAAAAGTAATATATATATATATATATATATATATATATATATATATATATATATATATATGCATTAATACAAGTATAGACTGTGTGTTGTACACACGTTAGCAAAAATGATTTTTTTGTTTTATATTTGAGTAGGTAAAAATGTTACATGTCTTGTAGTTTTTCTTTATGTCTGTAACCATGATTTTCAGGGGGTCTTCCTTGATCAAACTTGATCTTCTTAACCCTGACCAAATTCATAGCCTTTCATTTTCTGTGGGAACAAAAGCATAATCTCTTCCCTAAAGCTATATACCTTTTGATTTCCATTTTGAAGTCAAGACATTTTAAAAACATATAGGTATTTTTACCTTTATGTGTTTTCTTTTTAATTTATAGTAGCTTATTCTTTCTTTAAAGACTTTATTATTTTTAAACTATTTTTTCTATGACTGTCTACATCCTTTCTCTTTACATTCTCAAGCCTATATTTTTAAACACACTGTAACTTGTTTCCAGTTCTCTTCCATCTGGATCTGTCTTTACTGTGTATCTTTAACCTTTTCTTTATGTATTAGCAAAATCTTAAACCCACCATGCAGCTTAGTTCACGGTGTGGTGACAGGGCTCATGCTCTAGACCCAAGCACAAAGGCAGCAGCTGGGAGACGTGTCTCTGTGCTGCAGCCAGTATGAGAAACACAAGACTAGGAAGGCACATTTGGCTCCATTTTTGTGTATTTGGAACCTTTTGTTTGAACTTTCTCATGTCTTATGTGGAAATTCATGCCAAGATTCTGGTCAACATTTGTTGGTGAATTTTCTCTGTCCTGCCAGTCAGCTCCCAAATAATCATGCAAAGACTTATTAATCATAAATGCTCAGCTGATAGCTTAGGTTTGTTTTTAACTAGCTCTTACAACTTAAATTAACCCATATTTGTTATCAGTCCTCTACCATGTTGTAGTACCTTTTTTCAGCATGGCATGTTCATCTCCTCCTTTCTCAGCACTTCCTGGTGATTCTGCCCTCCTTCTACCCTAAACTCTGCATTTATCTGTAAGACCTGTCTAACCTCTACCTCCTTAGCTATTGGCATTTAGTCCTCTCTTAAACCAATGAAAGCAACAAATACTCACATTGTAAAAAAGGATTATTCCACAGCAGGAGATGGTCACCTTCCTTCTCCTCTGGCAGCATGTGGAGTACCTTTCGGTACCATGAGTACTATTCTGTTTGGGTGAAGACTCTATGTAGGTACCAGCTCATCTTCTCTGTGTTTAGTGAGTTATGCAGATATTGTCTTCCACAATCAAGGCATGTCATCACTTTGTAGAGAGCAGCAAATAGTCTTGGTAATAGGTGAGTTGCTTGGAGCTTTCCATGAGGTCCCCTTAGCTAACCACTCAACTAAAGGTAACCCATTCTTGACACTAAAAGTTGTACTTGGTGCCAAAGGATGTTTATTTGTGTATTTTTCATCACTATGTGGATCCATTTATCTTTATTTTGTATATGTATATATTTTAAAAAGCTTATATTATAGGAGATTTCCATATGAACACTCAAATGATCCTTAGTTCTAAATTTCCTTCATGTATTGTCTACCGTATCCCTCTCTGTCCTCCTTAGCTCCATTTAATCCCTATCTCTCCATATCTATATTTTCTATGTTTCCTTACTTAGAAGATGATTATCTATCCCCATTCCCTTACTGTGTACCTAATCTTTGTAGTTATATGAATTACAGTATGCTTATCAAAGCTTAAAGCTAACATCTACATAAAAGATAATACATATTTTATTTGCTTTTGGTGTCTGGGTTACCTTATTCTGGATGACTTTTTTTTATTTCTATCTCCATACATTAAAGTGTAATTTCATTTGTTTTAGCAAGTGAGTAGTATTCAATTATATAAATGTATCACATTTTCATTATCCCTTCATCTGTTGGCAGGCATCTATACTTTTCCCAATTTGAGGTTATTATGAATTGAGTAATGATGAAGATGGATGAGCAAGTGTCTCTGTGTCAGGATAAAGCATTTTGGGGAGTGTATGCCTAAGAGTGTGTAGCTGGATTTTGAGTTAGATAATGCCATATTCATGAGGAACTACCTCATTGATTTCCATAGTACCCATAAAAGTTTTCACTCACTCTAACAAAGCAGTTTCTGCTTACCAAAATTAGATGTCATTTGTTTTATTGATTTTGTCCATGATTATTTGTATAATCTGAGATCTTAAAGTAGTTTTGACTTTTTTCTTGATGACTGGGTCATTTTCTTGATGACTGAGGATTTTGATCCTTCCTTTAAGTGTTTCTCTGGAATTTGTGTATAATTGTATATCAGCATTGAGTACTTACTGTTTAGTTCTGCTATCTACTTATAATGGGGTTATTTTCTGCTTGGTGACCACTTTCCTTGGTTCTTCATATAGTATAGATATTAACTTTCTTTCATATGCAAACTGTTAAACATCTATGAAAGGTTACTTATAGAAGGAGTGTAGGGAAGGAATACTTATGAAAGCAAAGTATGTGAGGGATTGGAAATGACATTTGAGAGATAGTTCAATGTGTAAACTGCTTTCTATTTAAGAACCTTAGTATGGATTCCCCAGTACTCACATAAATGTTGATAGGGTGTGGGTGCCCTCCTGAAAATACATGTTTAAGAGGGTGAAGGCAGAGAAATAAGAATTCAGTATCGAACTCAAACTTTCTGGACTAGCCAAACTGATAATCCATGAGTTCAAATGAAAACCTCTATCTCAATCTATAAAGTGTAAAGTGCTCAAATAAATCATCCAAAATCAAACTCTAGCCTCTCCACATACATGCACACACATCATACACACATAAACATACAAAAGACAGAGAGAGAGAGAGAGGGAGAGAGCTAACAATGCATCTAAAATTGGAGTCACTTCTTTCCAATAATATAACATCCCATTCAAATGCCCTGACATGGAGTGATACAGAACATTATTGAGAACATAAATGTAGAACATAGTTACACAATTCAAACATTGCCAATAAGGTCTTAGGTAGATAAGGGCAATATCAATGGATTGTAGGAGATCACAGTCTAAGTGGGAATAAAGGAGTGAAATATTACTGCTAGGATATAAAAGGACCATCTTTCTTGCTTACACAATAAACAGGAAGGATGACCTAAGGATGGATGTAGGAAGCATTAGTCAGTTAACAAAGTTGCCGCAAAAGTCACGAATAATATAGTCTGCGATGAAATTCAAGGATAAGATTATCTGACTTGATGGTGTAGTTTCTTGTAAATGTGAATCACAGCCTAGCTGAATGAGAAAAGGGGAGAGAGAAACTAAACATTATACAGTTTTAGCAATACTTAAATACTTTCTGAGAAAAATCCACTTATCAAGTTTTCTTTTGCATTTTTCATAATGTAATCATGGTATTTATAGTTCAAATATAGAATGCTTATTTGTGGAATTACAGATAATGTTCCAGTACACAATCAGGATGAATCATCCCACATCAATTAATGTAAACAAGAAAATTTCCCGTAAGCATGGTGTTATGATTTTAATGAGATATGTCCCCATAGACTCATGTATGTGAATACATGGTACTCTCTTTTGGGCACTATTTGGGAGGTTATAGAACCTTTCAGACATAAAATTTTGCTGGTGAAAGTACATTACTGAGACTGGGAGTTGCAATTTCATAGCTTGTTTCACTTCCTGCTTTCTCTTTGAATGTTTCCCACATGCCATTGAGATGGGATTGCTCAGCTTCCTGCTATTGTTGGCAATCTTTCACTGCCATTACAGAAATCTCTTCCTCTTCAATTCTAAGTCAAAATAAGTTCTTCCTTAAGTTGCTTTGAGTCATGGTATTTTATTACTGCAGAAAAGTAACTGATATGCATGCACAGAGGACCATCACCTAGGGGATTCTAGATACCCACAAGTTGACTATTCATATTAGCCACCATAATGTCTTGACCTCTTATGGTACTAAAAGTGGACTTGTAGAAAAAGTTAAGATACAAGGATTATAGTTTCATGTTGACATCAGTGCCCTTAAGATAAGGCTGAGGACAGAGCAAGAAGATGCCACCTGTCAATGAGAATGGAGGTTCACCTGATGCTTTAGGCACCTGTGTAGATGACTTTAAAGAATTTGTGACTGTGAGAAATAAATCCATATTTTTTGTGCCACCTTGTTTATGGCAGTTTTTATAGCAGACTAAACATATAGAAATATATAAAATATTAATTTATAGTGGTTGCAGCAAATATTCCACTAGGTGTTTTTATTTAAATTTTAACTCATCTTTTGCTATACAAATAGCAGTACTTATTATTTAGAGCTTTGTTGAATATTTCCATAATACAACAATTTTATTCATTCACTAAATGTGTACCTTTAAAATATTTTCCCTGGTGCTACCCACATTATCTCATGTTTGTTGCTGTACTATTGTAATTTGTATAACTTTAAAGCTTTTATTCACTCATATAAATATACAATAGACATTTTCACATCATTAAATTCATACTAGTAAGTACCCTAGTTAGAAAATGTATGTGAAAACATAATGTTATTTTTCAATAGGGAAAATATGCAGTAATCATATATTCACTAAAATGTCCAAGAAATCATGAATGATTAAAGATACAAAAGACATGAAATCATGTATATTTAAAGGTATAGGAGATACATTCTTATTTAAAAGAGGAGTGAAAAAAGGCATGTCCAGGAAAATTACTAACAAGCTAATGGATCTTAAGTCATAGTCATCTTCAACCACGTCTTTCCCCAACCCCAAAGCTCCTTCTTCATACAGGTCCCAAACTAACAGACTCCAAAATACCTTGGACTGTTTGTGATATAGCTCTTATGATAAAAATGCATTACCTAATACCTCTCCCAACCTCTCTCTCATCATTGATTGTACACATCCCTTCCGTGAAATGGAAACATCCTTCTAGCCAGGAACCAGAGACCACATGACTGAATTGTAAGAATAGGATATCCATCACTCACATCCATCTGGCCTCCCTCCTTCTTCTGTAACCCTACAAAGACTAGCAGGCCTTATCTCTCCTCAGAGGCCTCATTATGTTGTCCCTCCATTATTTTAATATTTCTTCTAATAAAGCCTTTACCCAAAGACAGCATCTTCTTGAATATCCTCTTGAGATACAAACCTGAAATCTTTCAATGTGTAAGAGTTAACTAGGCACAAGCACTAAGAAACCTTTTAACACAGAAGAACATATATTAAAAAAAATAAGAAAATCTTAGTTTTCAAAGAATAGAAAGAATTCTAATTAGGAGATGAATGTTTTCATCCCTTTGGGCTTATAACATATACTATTAAAAAGGTGGCTTATAAACATCAGACATGTAGTTTTCACAGCAGTAAAAGCTGAGGATCCCATGATTAAGACAGCAGCTTTTCTTATATGAGTCAGATAGTCATAGTCAATTAATAAACAGTGGCTGTTCATATGATGCTCATAATATGTTATTGTAGAAGATTGCCTTTCATATTAAACTCCCATTAATGCTTTTAAATAGGAATATTGATTTCAGTGGTGATGATCCCGGCCCCTTGGAACTTGATTCAAGATCCTTCCTTCTACAGCCATCATCATAATGGTTGTATGGTCAACATATAAATTTTAAGAAAATTAATATTATATATCATAGAAATGAAATAGAAATTCAATAAAATATATTTTCTTTCAATAGTAAATGTTTCCCTTTGGTAATAAAAAATCAAATCTATTATGTCTATTCATTTAATATACAAAAATATTTTTATGCTTATGTAAATATCTTAGAAGGTCAACACTTATTCTGAGTTTTGCGACTATCACGTGGCTTTGATAATGTTAAAAAATGAATTGCTGATTTGTGCTCTTCAAGCTTATGAAAATGAATTGCTTATCAAATTTTCAATGTCAGCATTTGTTTTTCCCTGGTACCTGATGATGAGCCTTACTTCATACTAGGGGCTAAGATCTAAATTATAGTGGGACATGAAACTTAAGTGAAGTCAAAGAAATGCAAGATATTCTGTACCAGCTAACAAAAATGACGCTACGCTTGATATGTGTTAAACAATAATTATAGTAGTTCTAATTACTTTATGGGTACTTGCCCAGTGTGGTCCACTATATTAAAAGTATTGCTTGCATAACATTTGATAATAAATCTCCCAGTTGTTTAGCACCGCTTACCTTGCTTTATTAGTAACAAAATTAAGGTGCAGTGACCAAGTCATAGTCATATACAATGTATAAGGATTGTAGCAATGGTCATGGCAGTGCTGGCTCACTCATTTCAAAACCTCTGTGTCTATAACCAACTGTAACCTATGAAGTTCTCTCTCAGCACCCAAAGGGTACCTTATAGGTGCACAAATCCATTAAATAAAAAATAATCTGTCCCAAATATTTGTATTTTCAGTAATTATTGCCTGACTTATTATACCCAGTTTGAAGTGAATTAATTCTAGGTAATTAATTGTTCTGTATATTTAGGGATCACCAATGACAACACATCTACAAGTGTTCAATGAATATGTACTTTTCATTTGAATAGTTTTCTTTCTTTCTTTCTTTTTTTGTTTTCTAAGACAGGATTTTTCTGTGTAGCCCTGGGTGTCCTATAATTCACTTGTAGGCCAGGCTAATCTCAAACTTAGAGATCTGCCTGGCTCTGCCTCCTACGTGTTGGGATTAAAGTTGTACACGACCATCACCTGGCTATTATTTTTCATAATTATTTTAGGCTTCCTATAGCTATGCTATAGAAAACATCTGAGTTTGGATGATTGTGTTAAATATACCTATTTTTTAAACTTTCCTAGTGTATATATACATTGTAGGCATCTCAACCACATGATTTACATCAAGTAGTCTGTGGCAAAGACTCAAGCACAATCCTGGCACCTTTTACCTAATTTAGTGTACATCTCTGAGTAGCTGAATTCACTTGGTGTACAATGGACAAACATTTAGTATTCAGAATTAAATCTCAATACATGAGCAAAATGTTTATCTCAGATCCTAGAATTTTGTTGGAACAGTAAACAATGACATAGAAAAAAAACCATATTATTTCTTTAGGCAGGTATTTTTTATTCTATACTTCTAACTGTAAATAAAAATTGTGCTTCTAAAAAAGAGATATATACATTTTTTTCTTTGAGATATTTTGCAAATTTTGACTACATCATAACTTTAAAGTCTGTGTTTAGTAGTAAACATGTATTCCTGCAAGTGTATAAGCTGCTCAAATAATGAATCCTTATGTGAAATTACTGGATTTTGATGCCTCACATGAAAAGACTTGTGGCAGGGACTGTTGTGCAGTTTAGGACCCCTCAGGGGTGAATAATTTTAAAACAATGACAATGAATATTATGCTTCTGAATTACAGCCTCTCACAGGAGTTTCCCAGCAACACTGGTAAACACAATGCCATCTGTATAATTGCTCTATGTAGTTTGCATTTCTTCAGCCTGAAAAGCAGCTTTTTCTTTTTTAAGAATTTTTTTTTTTTTTTTTTTTAGAATCAGGTTACTATGAACAACACTGGCAAAATTTATCTGAAATTTGTATATCAGAATTTCATTAGGTAAAACTACCAGAGTTAATACCAGAGTTAAGAGTCTGCATGGGGTTAGATTTCTGCCACATGTGATCAGGCACCAACATCTGTTTCGTGATTCCACTCTTCAGTTGAGTTTGAATGTGTGAAGCTTTTGGTAAGGGGACATTCTTAATGGTGTGGTGTGTTCTATTTCAGGACAAGAACATCTGTTCTTTAAAGATCCAAAGCTCAGTGCCTCCCAGGATGGCTTAAGGCTGAAAAAACTGTGTGACTCAAAGACATTCCCTCAAAAGAGGCTCTTTATAATCGCTACTTAATCTGTAGGTATAGTCAGAGGTGTTTCGAAAGCCCATGCTATTTTCTCAGCAATCCCTCACTGAAATGCTATTCCAGCCCAGGTACTAGCTGTGTGATACCTGAAGACTCATTATAGATTCATTATTCTCTCCATTATATATTTTTAATCCAGAATGAATTGATTCTTCCTCTCTGTTTTTGATTTTTTGACATGCCTGTAAGCCTTCTTTCTGAGAATTTCTTTGAATAAACAATATACATGCGGACATATTCTGTTGGCAACCACATTGTAGAGAAATAATTTTCAAAAGTGCCATGGCCTAGAAGCTATGCATACCATGTTTATTTACTTTGTAGTAATAAGACACATGGATTCTATATTCTACATGAGATCAGTTTTTTGCTAATAGAAAAAGGAGAGACATACTGAATTACAAAAATATTGCACAAAATTAAAATGTAGTCAACAAGTAAATACCCCCAAGATTGCCATTGTATATGTTTATGCACATAGTAGGATAATGGAAAATGTCTCCTGGAACAAAGAATTGTAAAGCCAAGAAAGATGTAATAATGACCTCAAATAAGAGAGTTACAAGAACAAAGTCTTTAAATATTCAAAGCACAACAAAACAGAAAGAAAAATATAAAATCAAGAATTACACATGTGTAAGTATTATCACTCAGTATATAATAAGTATACAGTTGCCAATAGCCTGTGTAAGTCAG
Source organism: Peromyscus maniculatus bairdii (assembly GCF_049852395.1). NCBI lineage: Eukaryota > Metazoa > Chordata > Mammalia > Rodentia > Cricetidae > Peromyscus > Peromyscus maniculatus. Next base: position 56,546,460 of record NC_134861.1, read on the forward strand.
TCAATAAATATATAAATATGTATATTTGTTCAGATAGAACAGGTATATCCAGAAACTGCTGTTATTAGATTGTCTACCCATAGGAAAATTTATAAGTAGGAAATATTTCACAGCAGATAAAGGGCAGAAAGTGGCAGAAAAAATAGTAAAATAAAATTAGAAAGTCAAAATAGTTATTCCTTTGGGATCATATACATTAGTGCTGTGGATATCACTCTATATAAATAAAACACTGATGGCCAGTGACCAGGCAGGAAGTATAGGTGGGATAAAAAGAGAGGAGAATTGGGGAAACAGGAAGAAGGAGGGAGAGACACTGCAGCCACCACCAGGACAAGCAGCATGTAAAGACTCTGGTAAGCCACCAGCCACGTGGCAAGGTATAGATTTATAGAAATGGGTTAATTTAAGATAAAAGAACAGTTGGCAAGTAGCCTGTCATGGCCATACAGTTTATAAGTGATATAAGCGTCTGAGTGATTATTTTATAAGTGGATTGTGGGACTGTGGGGCTTGGGGAACCTGGAGAGAAGCCCTCCAGCAACAAATGGCGCCCAAGGCTCGAGTTTTCCACCTTAAACCTGAGAATATTTAATAACCAATTCTAAACAGAGCCAAAAACAGGTTCCTGCTTCTTGTCTCATACGGGTAGCTAGATGCCGCAAAATGCAGGTTTGAACACTGGCGGGTTCCTGGCGTGTGCCTTTGACCAGCAGTGTGGCAGAAATGAGGTGTCTGCCAGCGGCACATTAAGCTGTGTGGTAGATTTAGTCTTTACTATTATTTAAAAAAAAAAAAGTTTCTGGGCTACACGCTACTTTGATAAAAGCTTAGACCCACTTTTTCTGAGACTTGATGACTCACAGAACTGGCGGAAAACGCCATGTTGGTAAGCTGAAATGGGCGGAGCCAGCAGCCACAGCGCTGTTCAGTCTTAGAATGGTGCAGTTTGAAGCAACAGATTCACAATACGTAGGCTTGAAAGAGACAAAAAAAAAAAAAAAAAGATAAATTAATATAAAAAAGCCACGTAAAGATGGCTACCACACAGAGAATCTGGATTATGTTGTCTTTGATATTCGTAACTGAAGAAAAACATTTGATTGCAAAAAGCTGTTAAGTTATGCCAAAATGTATATTTTAAAGGTACCTTGACTTCAAAATTTGCATTTAAGGATATGTTGCTTTGGAAAAGAGGTTCTGCTTTTGTTTCCACAGAAAGCCAGAGGCTGTGGATTTGTTCCAGATTAAGATACATCAGGTTTCACCAGCCAAGGCCCCCTGAAAGGTCTCCGATGACACCATGGCCCAGATGATCCAACATCCAGAACGTTTCAAAGCAACTGGCTCCCACAATATAGCCTCAAGGACTACCCCATAGGCCTAAAATTTTCTTTGCATCCCCATAAGATACAGCACCCCCCTCCAGCAGGAAGTAGTAAGAGATGCTACGCCCAAATTCCCGAATATACCAAGCTGGATTTAGAGGCGGAATTGGCTCACTCCCCCTCTAAACCCAGACATATTGCTTTAAAAAAAAATGGTTAAGAGATTCTTATGTCCTAAATCAGAAAAGCCCTTTGGTGTGGGACAGAGAAAAACCAATATTTTTATTTAAAACAGGTTGATTATAAATGTGATCTCTTTCTAAAAAAGAAAAGGGCATATGATATAGATATATAGGAGGATATAGAGATGATAAGATAAAAGGGTAGATTAATGAACCTACTTTTAAAGAACAACTTGTTTAAAATGTTTTACATTGGTATAGATTTTAGTTTATGTTTAAAATGTTTTACATTGGTATAAATTTTAGTTTATTGATACAAACTTGAAGTTAATTTTGTTATACTGTATATATATATATATATATATATATATATATATATATATATATATATTTCTATTCTTGTTTGAGGTATTGTTTATGTAACTCATTTAAAATTGTAATGGATAATTTAAAATAGATTAATAATTAGTCATCTATGATAATCATATTTGTAGCCATGTTAGTTAAGTCTTCTAGGTATACATAGAGATATTTCAGATAGATAGGTAATCTTCAAACACTTCATAGACCTAGAGAATATGGCATTTAAATAACTTAAAATTCTGTTGACGTGAGACACAATTGCTCCTGGCTGCACCAATTGATCACGAGAGAATGTTGGGCTTCTAAGACATTTCCATTTGGAAGTTTGTCTTTTTGGCACAAAATGGCCTACTGGGCAAACAAATGCCCTTGCCTTGACGGCTGACAGTACAAATGCAATGCTGTCCTTTCTGGACAAGCGGGACACAAGGAAAGCGACCACTGTACTCTGCCAAGACAGGGTAAGATGGTCTCTCAGAATTCTTGCTTCTGAAAATGGTCTGTCAGATACTCTAGGCCTGTAGCCAATTTGAATGCACCAACCAATGCTGAGAAACATTAGGTGACTGTCCAGGCTGCCAGCTGTCTTGGTCTACTCTTGCAAGATTCCCAAAGTTGCTTGCATCCATTTACCATTTCTCAGGTACCATTATGTTCCTTCTCAGGTCTTTGATGTGGTTGAAAACTAGATAGCTGTAATTTCCTCAGTTATGATAAAAGATAAGTTAGATATAAAACCTTAAATTCACAAATATAAGATAGGACATCTTCTTTAATATTGTAACTGTAATTCTTGCTCGATAATTGTTTTGTTATATGTAATTTTACCATGTTAAAGTTAAAACCTTCCTTTTTAAAAAAAGAAGAAAAGGGGAAGTGCTGTGGATATCACTCTATATAAATAAAACACTGATGGCCAGTGACCAGGCAGGAAGTATAGGCAGGATAAAAAGAGAGGAGAATTGGGGAAACAGGAAGAAGGAGGGAGAGACACTGCAGCCACCACCAGGACAAGCAGCATGTAAAGACTCTGGTAAGCCACCAGCCACGTGGCAAGGTATAGATTTATAGAAATGGGTTAATTTAAGATAAAAGAACAGTTGGCAAGAAGCCTGTCATGGCCATACAGTTTATAAGTGATATAAGCGTCTGAGTGATTATTTTATAAGTGGATTGTGGGACTACGGGGCTTGGGGAACCTGGAGAGAAGCCCTCCAGCAACACATTAGCCTAGTCACATGAAAAGAAAAACAACAAACACAAAGTCTTAAGAATTATTCTCATTCATGCAAGTCCAAGACATAGTGCATTCGGAATAATTTATTAACCAAACTTCTGTTGGACACTGTTTCTTTGTCTTGGCACAAATCAAGCTGATAATCTCTATTATCTAGAACTTGTCTGTTTCTGGTGCAAAATATGACAGCAATATAAATCACTGTGACGATGTAGATATGATGAATAAATCAAGCAGACTGAGAGATACCAAGTGTTTCCTCACGTATGCTTTAGTATGATAATCAGTGAAGACATCTATGAATGGATGTTTTAGAGGAAAATAAGATGCAAGTAAGGAATGTAGTTATTTAGAAATCTGAGGAACTAGACAACATTAAATTCAAAGGCCTTTTGTTGAACTTTGAAAAGTACACCAAAGGACAGAAGAGAAATAATGTACATCTTGGACAGTACATTTTGTTTCATCACACATAAAAGCATTTTTCTCTAATTGGAGCTGTTAAAATTGCTGCATAAGATCATAGAGGCTATCTATTCAAACTGATAGTTGCTATTTTTACAACTATGCACCAACTCTGGCAACCTATAGATTCAACAGACCATTTGAAATGACATTTACTAATTGTACTTTTACCTATTTTGATTTTGCAAAATTATTTTTAAAAGTTTTGTTTTACTGTTCTCTTTCTCCTATTTAATTGGCGTACATTCTTTCTACATTATATTGGGTTTTATAAGGATTTTTCTTTTTGCTCTATTATGTTTATTTATTTATTTATTTATTTTTACAATTTTGAACTATTTATTTATTTTTCCTTTTATTTTATTTTACAATAACATTCAGTTCTACATATCAGCCACGGATTCCCTTGTTCTCCCCCCTCCTGTCCCCCTCCCCTTCCCCCCAGCCAACCTCCCATTCCTACTTCCTCTAGGGCAAAGCCTCCCCTGAGGACTGAGATCTACCTGGTAAACTCAGTACAGGCAGGTCCAGTCCCTTCCTCCCAGACTGAGCCAAGTGTCCCGGCATAAGCCCCAGGTTTCAAACAGCCAACTCATACAAATGAGCACAGGACCCAGTCCCACTGCCTGGATGCCTTCCAAACAGATCAAGCCAATCAACTGTCTCACCCATTCAGAGGGCTTGATCCAGTTGGGGACCCCTCAGCCTTTGGTTCATAGTTCATGTGTTTCCATTCGTTTGGCTGTTTGTCCCTGTGCTTTATCCAACTTTGGTTTCAACAATTCTCGCTCATATAAACCCTCCTCTTTCTCGCTCCTAGAGAGGCCCACAGAAAACCACAAAGACACCCCCACAATAGACTGCTGGCAATGTTTGAGAGACAGCCGGAATGACCTACTCTGGTGATGGGATGGCCAAACACCCTAATAGTCATGCTAGAAACCCCATCCAATGACTGACAGATCTGGATGCAGAGATCCACAGCTAGGCCCCGGGTGGAGCTCCAGGAGTCTAATTATAAGGATTTTTAACAAGCTTACAGTAGTATAATTTAAACATACATTCCCACACGAAACTCTGTCATCTCCTTTTTGTTTCTCCTACACTCCTAACTCCCCTTGGTTTTCTTGGAAATTTTCACTTTTGTTCTTGACTTAACTGTACACATTTTTTAAATGTATCTATATAGTTATGCGAGACTGACACATTGATATGAATATAATATTCAGTTAAATCCAATTTTCTCCACTAATACAATTTGACCTTTCTTTATGACAAATAAATTTCAATTTTCTTTATCAATTCCTCAATTAATTTTGCCCGATAACATTTTTATAATACAAAAAATAAATTTCATTAGTCTCGCTAAGCTTTGAAAAGTACAAAATAAATAGTAGAAAATAAGTTGTGAAGCAAACTCAAGAAAATTTAATATCAAATTAATTAATTAATTTCAAATAAGAATGTAGATTTTTGAGGAACTGGAAAGTATTCATGATTAACAAGTATAGGAATTTTAAACCTGAAGTTTTGTGATGAAATAATTATATAGTGATTCATGACAGTCAGTTACAGTTAAAAGGGATCTAGTTTAATTTCAAGCCACATATCCATAGACAACAACAGAAAAATATATGATTTTATATCAAAAAAGAAACTGAAATATGCATATTATACATTTATTTCAAAGGAAAATGTTTTGAAAATAAAAAAGAACAACAAACTAGGGCATACATGTTAAACAAAATTTGATGTCATTGATCAAAATTTTCTAATTCCTTAAGAAGACTTACACAAATGATTAATAGTATTTTGAATATAAATAATATGTGCTTTCTTTGACTTTTCTATTTCTCTAAATTATCTTTGCAAACTTCACCAAATATCTTATGTGAAAATAAGGAGGATATTTATATAAATATAGAAGATGTATTTCATCAATTCATAGGGAAAAATCAAATCTTCATAAAGAAATTAATAAGGAAAAACAAAACTAGTCAATGTAAGCCGGAATCTTTATATTTTAATGTCATTTAATAACATGATTAACATTTTGGCTTTAATTGTCAAATAATATTAACTTTAAGTTTTAAAAACGACCCCATAGTAAGACAAACACATTCTGAAGAGTGCATTCTGGTAAACAGAACAGAGAAGCTCTTGCTGACAGATTTTTTGGTCTTGGTGCAAATTTTTATGGATAGAGAGCTAGAAGGCTAACACTTTTTTTTTGTGAGAGGTAATTCTCCCAAAGCTCCATTTCATGTGCAACATTTTTACTTAGGTTAATTTAATTGAATCTGGAGTAGATAGATGATAAAGATGTGAGAAGACTAAATGTTCCCCTATGGTCCCAGTCCTTGGCAGAGTCATTTTGCCTTAAACATACTTCATTTGGGGCTCTGTGGAATCTGTGTGTAACAAAGCTGATGTTGTCAGAAGCTCCTGTTCTCACAGTGCTTAGTGAACCTGGACTGAAGTGTAAAATTAAAAAAAAAAAAGGTGAAGATTCTTACATTGGAAAAATGATGTTCTTTTCTTTACAAGAAATCCGAATTTTTGATGGCATTTAAATGTCTGATGCAACAAAGGTTGATGCTATAGGAAGATGGTGGAATATGTAGGGGACCATTACAGGAGGGCAGGACTTGGATAGAAGGGTCTATTTACACCATTGAGGAGGATATCTGAACCCCAGTCATTCCCTATCTGTTTTTTTTTTTTTTTTTTTTTTTTTTTTTTTTTTTTTTTTTTTGGTTTTTCGAGACAGGGTTTCTCTGAGTAGCTTTGCGCCTTTCCTGGAGCTCACTTGGTAGCCCAGGCTGGCCTCGAACTCACAGAGATCCGCCTGGCTCTGCCTCCCAAGTCCCTATCTGTTTTTTATATCCTGTTTTTCATGAGATGAGCAACAGCCTGACCTAGTCCTCCCATTATGATACACTGGCTCCTCATAAATCCAGAAGCAATAGACCAACCATAACAGACAGAAATATTTAAAACTGTAATCTGAAACAAAGCTGTCATCTTTTAAAGTTAATTTGCCAGATGTTTGCTATGAAAATGGGAAACTTGCTACAATACAAGCATTCTCTCAAGATTGTTATCTTTACATATAGAAAATAATTTTAGCCATCATTATGGTTGTGGTTAAGCCATCATAAATTCTCTTAGTTTTACTTCATCTATTACTATTATTGGAAGAATATTTTCACTGGATATAACATCTTGAGTTGCCTTAACTTTCTTTCATATTGTAGAATAAAATACCCTCATAAAACAAGCTCGAAAGGGAAAGGCCATATTTAGCTTATAATTCTAGAATACAGTCTATTATTACAAGGAAACAAAGTGGCAAATACTTGAAGCAGAGTGTCATGTCAAATCCATAGTCAAAAGCAAAGAGCAAGGCATTAAATCTGCAGTCAAAAGCAAAGAGCAGTGAATGAATGCATGCATGCTACTCTTCAGCTTGCTCTTTCTTCTCATGTAAAATCCAGGACCCATTGCTAAGTAAGGGTACCAAAACAATAGGCAGGCCTGTCTGCTTTCATTAATACAATCATGAAAATTTCCCACAGTCATGAGGATAAACATGCGTTATCTTGACAGTATCTCATTGAGACTGTTTTCTAGTAATTGGATTGGGTCAGGTTGGCAATTAAAAGTGACCATTACAGTGGTCAATAAATCGTTTCTTCCAGTACTTGAAAATTCCTACTAAGAATTATTCCTTTTAGTGTCTATGATTTCAAATTAGAGATCTTCAGTGATTCAAGTAAATGTTCTATTAAGTAATAATATATAATTTATGTCTGCATGCTTTCTCATTTTTCTCCGTCTTTGGGTATCAGAAATTCAACTGTAAAGTTTCTAACTATATATTTCTTTTGTATATTTATGGTTGTTCAAAAACATTTTTGGGAAACTTTATTGGAATGAATCCCAGTTTTCCCTACTAAAATTTTCTGTTTGTTTTTAAGGAGACTACAGGTAATAATGAGTGTTACCTTTTAGTTTTTGCCTTATAAACTTCTTTTTTATTAGAAACATTTTTAGTTTTGTTCATAAACTAGCACTTGATTGTTTTTAAAGTATTCTCTTTGCTATGATTTCTTTAAAATCGTTGTTCTTAAAGAGAATTTCTAGCTGATTGTTGAAATCATTTTTGTGATGATTGCTTTGAAATACTGGTAAGATTATTCCAATCTCTTATTTATCTCAGCAGTGATGTTTTTTTTTACTCATGTAATGGTTCTGAATATTGCATGATAAATGACACAGTGGATATTTTTAATACTATATTATAGTTCTCTATGTCCTGCTACATTTTTAGTAAGTGATTCCATTTTTGAATTGTGTTATGAGGATTGAAAGCCTGATTATCTTCAGGTTTTCACTGGAGTATACCTATACTATCTTGGAAAGTGCAAGTCCTGATGCCAGTCATTTTAAGTGGAGATAAGGAAGGTCCAGCCCCCTATAGGCTTTTCTCACATACTCAATGAAAGCAGACCATTGACTAATATTGCCCTGTTACAGTTAGCCAGGGCTATAATCTAAACTCTTCACTGTGCCTCTATCGACGACATGGTATGAAAGAAGTAGAATATCAACTACCTCACTTTCTATCACCTTATTTTACTTGATGGAGGAGAAGGTTCAAGTCTTCATCAGATTGGCTGATGAAACTCATGTAATAATAAAGACCAATTTGGCAGGATCAAGAATAATCTAAGAGTCAAGTCTCTATGCATACCAGTGAGTGATTACATTAGGTTAACTAGGGTGAGGGAATTCACCATAACCATGAGCAACATCAATCTGTGAACTAGGGTTCTAGATATATAAGTAGGAATAAAAAGATTTGAGAACTATGTTCCTTTGCCTCTTCTTCCTGACTGAATGCATTAGGATGAGCTGTCTCAAGCTCCTTCTATGACTACTCCACCATAATGGACTTTAGTTGTGAATTGTGACCCAAAATGAATCTTTCTTTCCTTACATTGTCCATATCACTTGTTTTTTCACCAAGAAAAAACTAGGTCTGACAACAACAGAGAGGACTGCAGTATTTGATTTGAACTTCTTCATCTAGTGTCACATCTACCATTCCGATATTATTTTATCATCACAGGGCCTCATAGACATAAAGCCTAGGAATGCAGTAAGGTGATTACTTGTCTCAACTCATCCTAACTTAACTATTTTCTCTCTTCCTGGAGGAGGTACATTGGTAGAAGCTTATTAAACCCACGATGTTCCATGGAATCAAAGTATTACCTGATTTGCTAGTCAGAAAATAATAGCTCAGTTGCTGAGTCAGGATTTATCCTGATGGCAAAATTGTATCATTTTATTAACTATTTTCATAAGGTAGAAGAAGATGGTGGTTATCTGTGGAACTCATATAAAATATCTCAAAGAAGAATATTCTGAATACTAATATTCCATTTAAGGAAAGTATAGTAACCTTGACTACCCCTCAGAAAGAATATTTGAATTTGTTCTTTTGTGGGGAGGAGAACTTGGGGCACTTGTGTCTTTTGTTACTTTTTCAGTGATAAAAGTTGAGTGTTTGGGAAAGTTTTGCTTTTCTTAATCAACATGGTATTTTTATTTTGCTGCTGTTCTTTATGGCAAGATCTGAGCACATTTCACTCTTCTGTGTGAGTGTGGTAGGGTAGCAGCTTTCTTTGTTTTATTTTTATTTTTCCCCTTCCAATTTCTTGGACCTGATTTGCTGCATTTGCACAATCTCTTGGGTGATACTTACACTACTTATAGAAAGGCCATAGCTTACCAATATGAAAAGAATATAATGATCTCACTCCTGTGGTTATAATTTTAATGGATTGTAATTTTTCAAAGCCAAATACAAAAGGACTAAATATGGATGGAAAAACCACTTAAGAATATCCAACCTCATCTTTCTCCATTTTTACTTTCTGTACCATTAAAGATGCTGCATGTCTTTTCACAGTCCTTTGTAGCTTTGCTTCCATTTAGACTATTCTTCCAGGCAAGTGAAAGATTTCTTGCTCACAGTTTCTGTATTGAAATTATCCTTCTGTGTAAAATCCTTGACTCTGGTTTTCCTTTTTTTCAATGTATGATACCTAAATATGTAGTACTGGGAACAACTGGAAATTTGTTAGAAATCTAAAACTTTGAGTTATGTTTCAAAGCAACTACAATAGTATCTCTTTTACTTTCAAATTTATACTATTACTCTCCTGTGTGAAGATCAAAGTGCATGATTCTACATGACTTCCTAGGTTCCTATGTTTTCTGCTCTCATGTTAATATTAGCTGTTATTTGCCTTTTAGTAGATTCAGAGATACAAAGGAGAAGAGGATAGACTGACTTCTTCAGAAACTATGCTTAATGCCACGAAGAGTAGAAGGTTTGCGATGCAGAATGGCTAAATCACTACATGTGTGATGACATGAACTGGGAGATTCTGGTTTGAGTTTATCCAACACTTATGAACTTCTTTTGCCTTTGTATTGATCATGAAAGAAAATTCCATGCATAAAGTAAGAATGCACATTTCAGAAAAAATCAAACCATTCTAATACAACTGCATCATATTTCTGAGTTTCTTTTTATAGACCTAATTGATTTTTTTTCTTTATAAATAAATTTTAAGATTTATTTATTTATTATGTATACAGCATGTATGCCTGCAGGTCAGAAGAGGGCACCAGATCTCATTACAGATGGTGTCAGCCATCATGTGGTTGCTGGGAATTGAACTCAGAACCTCTGGAAGGACAGTCAGTGCTCTTAACCTCTGAGCCATCTCTCCAGCCCAACCTAATTGATTCTTACATTCTTTGGTTTATAAAGAATCACTAAGGGAGAAGAAGTTACAAAGGAAGATTATATGATGATTGTATTTCTACAATATGATAAAATAATTCTTATTCATTATTTGTCATTGCTATAAAGTTTTGTTTTCTATACAATTCATTATTCAACTTTAACCTAATTGTATAATGAAGAAAACACCTTTTTCTCCATCTTACATATTACCAACTCACAACGAATTCCTGAAACATGGACTTCTAGTTTTACAAAATTTCTACCTTTGTGACTTGGAATATTCTCAACTTAATTTCAGCCCTCACTAATATTACTTAGTCTACTAGGGTGAGTTCTTATGTATGGTCTCTTTTTAGAACCTTGCAATTGTTTATTTCTGAATTTGTTGAAGAACCATTAGTTGATTATCTATTGTCAGTAGATCCTTAGTGTGCATATGATAAGCATGTCTTCACAGTATTAAAAAAAAAGCTCTCATCATTGGAAAATCATTGATATGATACATACATAAAACTTTTAACAACAGATTTCTCCAATTAAGAGAAGCAAGGAGGTTGCAGTACGTCCATTTGTCTGCTCTTTAAATGATTTCACTTGTGACAAGAGAAGTAAATTACTTCTCCAATGAAACTACAAAAGTGTTGAGATAAACATGCTAAGCATGACTATTCTGACAGTTATCTGTTGCTAAAATGATGCTGTAAACAACCATTAAACGCCAGGAAGCACAAAAGAAAAATAAATGTATAATGAGATCATGAATCTGTAATCAGTGAATGAAGTCTTTTAGGCTGTTATGCCTTGGCGGGTGTCACTTACGTATTTGAAATCAACAGTCGACTAGCCATTATACATTGGTCTCAGTCAAAGTAACATACATGGTCCATCTCTACTTCAAGTCTTGTGTGCAAATGAATTACTCCAAAGTAGTGTGTTGGCTTAGTAAATCTGGGAATTAAGGATATAAGCATAAATAAGTAAAATGCTTTTGTTTCCTATTTCTTTTCTAATTACTTGCTTAACATCCTTTTATCCATAAAGTTACAAATTAAGAATGTCCTATCTAGAATTAGAAAGTTACATTTCAAATAGAGTAATATAAGGAAGGACGGTGAGCCTAAAATATCAGTGCAATCAACTTGGTAGAAAAAAAAAAACAAAACAAAACTTGAATTATGCTGTGGCTTCTTGCTTTTCTGTTTTATTATTCTATCAGACACAAAAAAACTTACACATACTTCCATCGATATGCCATATTTAATCTTCATTTTAGAGAAGTATATCCACATAAAATCTGGGTAATGATCTAGATGATGCTAAAATCCAGAGTGATTTTTATACGTTTTCAGGGGAGATGAAATGTGGAGGTCGTGGGCAGTAGAAGTAAGCAGAGTTTACCTTCACTATTGCTTGGGGAAAAATACCTTCTAGGCAGAAGTAGAGAATGGATGACACTTCTGGCATGGAAACAGTATGTTAGTATTTTCCAAACAGTTTGCAAGTAAGTTTCCATAAAGGCCACATATAAATATAAGGTCCCTTCCAATCATGCAACTTTATAGCTGTGAACCAGTTAAAGACCCAAGAAGTGGCATTGATAGTTGGTAAGAATAGGGTCCAAGATCAGTGGTAATAGCTTCTAACATTCAGAAGTATTTGGGAGACCCTGGATAATAATCCCAAAAGAGGTAACCCATTCCTGAACTAAGATTCTTATTTGTCAGCCTGTGGTAACTAAAAGTGGCGTTATTCTCCTGTAATTATGTACTGCCATGTGAATTCTTTTCATAGATGTAGATTAATATATTGTAGCTGGAGAGCTTCTCTCCAGGTCCTACCAAGCCCCCACAGTCCCACAACCCACATATAAAATAATCACTCAGACACTTATATTACGTATAAACTGTATGACCATGGCAGGCTTCTTGTTATCTACTTCTATCTTAAATTAACCCATTTTTTATTAATCTATAAGTTGCCATGTGGCTCGTGGCTTACCAGTACCTTATATCTTGCTTGTCATGGCTGCAGTTGGCAGGTCCCTCTGCCTCAGCCTTCCACTCCCCCCAATTCTCTTCATTTTGTCCCGCCTATACTTCCTTCCTGGCTACTGGCCAATCAGTGTTTTATTTATTACCCAATCAAGCAACACATGTAACATACAGAACATCCCACAGCAATATATTTTAGGAAACATACAATAGGAGGTTTTAAAATGCAATATCTTTAATATTATTTATCCATTCCAATATTTCCTCCTTCACTAAGCTTCATCCCATCATATCTCACTCTATTTGACTTTTCCTGTCTCATTTTTCTACTTTATAGTGAGACAATTAATATTCAGTTATTATTTTTAATGTATTTCTGTCGTTTTGTAAATTTTATAAGGTTTTTCATATCTCTTTTGATTAACTGCCCTGGCTTTGACTCTTTTCTTTATCCCTTAGGGCTTTCAAGGAAGGGGATAGAAAAGGAAGTGATGCAATGGTATAAATGTAAATAATGAACCACACCCACATAGAATCATTCAGCACACTCATCACTTGTCAACTCCCTTAACACACATTTATCAAATACCTACATTTATCAGGAAGCAAATTTTGGAATTTCTCTCTTTTTAAGATACATTAAACCTACTTCAAATGAAAAGATTCATGTGAAAATTCATACAAGAAGACAATCTGTCAAAATGTTAATAGTCATATATGAACTGTTTATATCAAGTTGAAATTTTTATAAATTAATGAGACATTCCTAAAATTTAAGAATTAATAACACATGACTGTAACTTTTCTTCAAAGTAACATTTTATTTGTTAATTTAGAAAAAGCACACTTTGAAAGTGCATAGGATATTTAAAAACTGTTACCAAATTATGTATGTATTCATGTGCCCAGCTAACTGTGAATCCTGTGAGATTAAAGACTCTGGGAGAGTAGATCCTTTCATTTGATTGTTTCACTTTTCTGTGTTTATGTATGATATCTCTAAGTGATGATGATGATGAATCCTTGTAAAAACTCATGTACCAATTCACAAGCATCAACAAATGATTTGTTTTTTTTGTTTTTTCTAAACATGGAGATTTTTTCTCATTGAATATATATATTTGAGACACTGTTGATTTTATGGAAATTGAAGGCATTATATTATATTTCTCCAAGGTAATATTTGTTACCTATTCATATTTATTTTTGGCTCTAAATTCATTCCAGGTTTGTAAGTAATGGGTAAGGATGTCTCAAGATTTAATCAGTGAAGTTCTCAGTACAATATTAGAAAGTACCTCACTGCATGTTTTTGATGTATTGCCCCTGAAAGAAAAGATATATACCTCGTTGTGATGTGAAATGCCTTTTCAGAAAACATTTGAATTGGAGAGAAACATTTTTGACACATTCTTGAAGACTATAAGTGCTTCGAGTGACAGCTTTTAATCAGCATGATAAATAGCAAAGGTCTGCAAATGGTATCAAATAATTTCTAAAAATGAAAACTAATTTTCCACTCCCACTGCTAGCAAATTTGTCAACTCCACTTTGAAAGAACCAAAACATCTGCTCTTAGAAGCTGTGCAAACTCTTCCAGTAAATGATGCATTATTTTGTTTTCAGACATACATTCATCTCATTCCTAATTTAGAATGTTTATGAAGCTCTAAGATCAGATCCTGATTGAAAATTGTGTTCAGTTATCCACAGAAGTTTTGTTGATTAAATTTTTACTTTGGATTCTGTTATTTTCTTCCTTTTGTACTTCTCTTGCCCTATACTGCAGAAGATTAAGTATATGCATTCTATTTACCAATTTAAAAGTATATTTATTTAAGGGGAGGAAATAATTTTTTTTTCATCTCCCACCTCATAGTCCATATTGAGGAGAATCATGACAGGAACTCAAACAGTAACTTGGAACAGAAACCATGGAGAAACATTGCTTGCTGGCTCACCACACTCAGCTAGCTTTCTTACCTAGCTTAAAACGACCTGAGTAAGGACAGAGGAGTCAACAATGGGCTGGACCCTCATACATAAATTAACATTCAAGACAATTGACAGACATGCCAATCATCCAATCCAATCTGCTCAGTCCCTCAGAAGAGGTTTCCTTTTCTATGGTAACTCCATATTATATCATGTTGAGAATAAAAAATAATTAGGACACCTACTGAGGAGAGGACAATTTTCCTTAAGCTTGGTCTGAGCCTAGTTTGATCCAGTCATGTGGCAACAAAGTTAGAGCATAATAGTTAGAAACATAATGGGTAGAACAAAAGTGTAGACTTTTTTGTCTGTATACAAACATGCACATGACCACATGTGGGAAATACATAGTTCCAAAGAAAGATTGAAATCATCATTATTATCATTCACAGTTATACTTACACAACTTGTAACTGATGTGATTTGTTTTTGGGGATTTTAAATAATTAATACAAATAAAGAATGTAAGATAGTGTTAAAATAGGGCACTGAGAAGCTGCTGGAAACTAATTACTAAGTATAAAAACTTTTAACTTTTTAACTAAAATAATACAGATTTCAAGAAAATAGGAAGAAAATTATCACTTCAAATACGTTTTAAAAAAGTACCGAAGAAAGTCTATTCTATAAAGTACACGAACAACTTGAAAAAGTCAATGTTATAAAAACAAGATAATTAAAAATGGTAAAAGGACACAATTAACCATCATGCTAAAGAAGATATGCAAATAGAAAATTGGCATTCAAAAGGAATTTCAATCATTTGTCTTTAGGGAAATGAGCATACACTAAGATACTATAGTAAGCACATTGAAATAATCAAATTTCATCCAGCAATGCCACATAATGAAGAAGGTTTTAAATAATTGGAACACTTACTATCTAAGGAATGGAAACAAAAAGTAATATAGTCATCATAAATACTCTTTGATGTTTCTTTTTTTATTGAACTTTTGTAAATTAAGAGATTCTCTATTCATTTTACATACCAACTACAGATTCCCCTGTCCTTCCTCCTCCCCTAACCCACCCCCCATTCCCACCTCCTCCAAGGAAAGGTCTCCCATTGGGAGTCAGCAGAGCCTGGTAGATTCAGTTGAGGCAGATCCAAGCCCTTCCCAGCACCAAGGCTGCACAAAGTCCCACCGTAGGCACTAGGCTCCAAAAAGCTGGCTCATATACTAGGGGCAGATCCCGATCCCACTACCTGGGGGCGCCCTAAACAGTTCAAGCTAAACAATTGTCTTGCTTATCCAAAAGGCTTAGTCCAGTACCATGGGTGCTGCTCATCTATTGGTCCACAGTTCATGTGTTTCCACTAGTTTGGCTAGTTGTCTCTGTAATTTTTCCAGTCATGTTCTTGATATCCCTTGCTCGTAGAATCCCTCCTCTCTCTTGATTGGACTCCTGGAGCTCCACCTAGGACCCGGCCATGGATCTCTGCATCTGCTTCCATCAGTCACTGGATGAGAGTTCTATCATGACAGTTAGGGTATTTAGCCATCCAATCACCAGAGTAGGCCAGGTCAGGCACCCCCCTTGACTTGCCAGTTGTCTATGGTAGGGTCTTCCTGTCTCTGTTCTAGCTTGAACCTCCCATTCTGCTATGTTCTCACTCCCCATCCCCCGCCTTTCATTAGCCCCCTCATCCCCAGTTTACTCATGTAGATCTCATTCATTTCTCCATAGTTAGGCGATCCATGCATCCTTTTTTGTGTCCTCCTATCTAGCTAGCCACCCTGGAGCTATGAGTTGCAGTCTGATTATCCTTTGCTTTATATTTAGTATCCACTATTGAGTGAGTACATACCATGTTTGGCTTTCTGAGTCTGGGTTACCTCACTCAGGATGATATTTTCTAGTTCCATCCATTTGATTGCAAACCTCATGATGTGATTGATTTTCTCTGCTGAGTAATACTCCATTGTGTATATGGACCACATTTTTATTTATCCATTCTTCAGTTGAGGGGCAACTAGGTTGTTTCCAGGTTCTGGCTATTACAAGTAATGCTGCTAGAAACATATTTAATCATGTGTCCTTGTGGTATGATTGAGTATGCCTTGGGTATATGCTCAAGAGTGGTATATCTGGGTCTTGAGGAAGATTGATGACAGATTTTCTGAGAAACCATCACAGTTATTTCCAAAGTGGCTGTACAAGTTTGTATTAAACAAACGGTGGAGGAGTGTTCAAAATTCTACCATGGAACTACTACACTTTATAAAATTCTTCAGTAATGTGGCAGGATACAAGATTAACTAAAAAAAAAGTCAGTGTCCCTCTCATATACTACTAATAAAAGGTAAATGATAAAATAATAATGATAATGGGAAAGAATTCAGAGAAACATCACCCTTTACAATAGCCACAAAAATATAAAATACCTTGGGGTAACACTAACTAAGCAAGCGAAAGATCTGTATGACAAGAACTTTAAGCCCCTAAAGGAAGAAATTGAAGAAGATATCAGAAAATGGAAAGATCTCCTATGCTCATGTATAGGTAGGTTTAACATAGTAAAAATGACAATCTTACCAAAAGTAATCTACAGATTGAATGCAATCCCCATCAAAATTGCAACACAATTCTTCAAAGACCTGGAAAGAACAATACTCAATTTCATATGGAAAAAATAAAACCCAAGATAGCTAAAGGAATCTTGTACAATAAATCATCCTCTGGAGCCATCACAATCCCTGACTTCAAGCTCTACTATAGAGCTACAGTAATAAAAAACAGTTTGGTATTGGCATAAAAACCGACATGTGGACCAATGGAATTGAATTGAAGACCCTGACATTAATACACACACGTATGAACACCTAATTTTTGACAAAGAAGCCAAAACTGTACAATGGAAAAAAGAAAGCATCTTCAGTAAATGATGCTGGCATACTTGGATGTCTGCATGTAGAAGATTGCAAATAAATCAGTATCTGTCACCATGCATAAAACTCAAGTCCAAGTGGATCAAAGACCTGAAAATAAATACAGTTACTCTAAAACTGATAGAAGAGGAAGTAGGAAGTAGTCCTAAATGCACTGGCACCCGAGATCACTTCCTAAATATAACACCAGTAGCACAGATACTGAGAGTGACAATTAATAAATGCGACCTCTTGAAACTGAGAAGATTTTGTAGGGCAAAGGACACAGTCAATGAGACAAAATGATATCCTACAGAATGGGAAAATATCTTCACCAACCCCATAGATGATAGAGGGCTGATCTCCAGAATATATAAAGAACTCAAGAAACTAGACGTCAAAATACCTAACAGTCCAATTAAAAAATGGGCTACAGAGCTAAACAGAGATTCTCAACAGAAGAATCTCAAATAGCTGAAAGATTTTTAAGGTGTTGTTCAACATCCTTAGTCATCAGGGAAATGCAAATCAAAACAACTCTGAGATACCATCTTACACCTTTCAGAACGGCTAAGATCAAAAACACTGAAGACAGCTTATGTTGGAGAGGGTGTGGATCAAAGGGAACACTCCTCCACTGTTGGTAGGAATGCAAACTTGTACAGCCACTTTGGAAATCTCTGATACTTCTTAACTAACTAATACACTTACCATATGACCCAGCAATAATGCTTCTAGATTTATAGTGTAATGAACTGAAAAATTATTTACACACACACACACACACACACAAATATCCCAGAGAGCATATGCAGGAATCTCACTCACTACTGGTACATTTGAAATAAACAAGTTTTTGTTCAGTAGAGAGTACTTTAAAAAACTGAGCTATATCTAAATAATGGATATTATTCAGCATTAAAATGAAACAATATATCAAGCCATGATAGGACATGGAGTAATTTAAAAGCCTATTACAGGGTGAAAGAAGACATTTAAAGTCCTACATACTATCTCAATCAAGCTACAGAGTTTGCTATTTGCAAAGAAGTGTTAGATGTCAAATGAATAGAATGCAGAGAAATTTCTGAAAATAAAATAATCATATAATCTGTATGATATTACAATGTTGAAAATATATCATTGTACATTTGTCCAATCCATTAATATACAATGCCAAGGATGAGTATTAATGTAAAGTATAGGTGCACAGTTTATAGCATATGTTATAACATGCATATATCACACTTATGAATTCAGTTTCATAGACCTCAGACCAGATTCCTAGGGAAAATATTTTTAAATTTAAGAGTATAAAAGATGTTTGTGCATGTGTGTCGAGAAGCTGAACATTTGATGTTATCCTGTCTACACTCTACCAATTGAGAAAAGCCAGAGCTGTGAAGTTCATTGACCTGAGAGATAAGGAACCAATGTGGCAGATTCCTGTATGATTCTCAAGGTTTCAAAATCCATCAAATTGAAGACGGGAGAAGATTGATTTCCCAGCTGAACCATGTAGAATATATTTCAGTCTTCTCCATTTGCTTTTTAAAACAAAATATTTTCCCTGCATACTCTCAAAATAAGAAATTTTGCCTCGTGTTGATGATGATACTTATGATGACATTTTATTTAAATTATCATTTTAAATTCTAATCACTTATGGGAACACAATTATTGATACTTCTAGATAAAATATGTAATAACTATTTGGGTCTCTTTTTCTCATTTAAGTTGAGACAAAAAAATTAACTGTCACTGTCTATTATGTATATAAAAATAAATAAAAGATTGTTGTATAATTTGCATAGTATCCCATTGTATATTTGTATTATTTAATATGAATTAATAATGCTTAAGAAATATTTTCAGTATTATTTTTTATTTTATATAGAAGGCTTCCTATAGATATAATTTGAGTGTCAGAGAAATAGAACTGAGGAAACTAGAACAAATTTACACACACAGAAGAAAAGGTAACGAGGAAGCTGCTATTACTGAGTAGTGTGGAGTATGATTTGGTGATATATAGTGAGAAGTTTGTTTCATTCAATATAGCTTAATATTGTGAGCTTCTCGTAGACATGTGGTTATTATTTTTACTAGGTAATGGTTAACCTTGAAAGTATTGAGCAAACACATTGTATACTTAGAAATATATGTTTTTAAAGTATATAGTCTCATTGCACACATATCAATATAATTATATAGCATATACTAAACAGGAACTCAAACTCCAGGACCTCAAAAACAGAGAGAAAACAACATCAAAAATTTAAAAAAAAAAGGAAATTAGCCAAGGACAGTGGTATACACCTGTGGTCCCAGTACTCTGGAAGTTGAGGTAGAAGGTTTACCAGTTTGATTTAAGCTATAACTACATAGTAAATCTGAAGCCACTCCAGTCTCCATAATGAGCCCTTGTCTCCAAAAAAATACAAAGGGTAGGGAAGAAATTAGTTAAAAATGATAAAAAGAAAACTACTTTGGGAATTTCAAAGGCATAGAATCACAATAAGTTTGTTATGTTGTGGGCCTTATGGCTGGTATATCTCAACAGCAAGAGCATGTGTGAGAGGAAGAAATCACATCTTTAAACAGGAAGCCAGGTAGAGGATGGGCCCCATCTTCTTTCCTGAAGGCACATCCTTCTTAATCTACCATTAGGATACACCACTTAAAGAATGTACTTCCTCCCAGTACTATTATCCTGGTGTCCACATTCCCAATGAATGAAACATCATAGCTACATAATTTACTAATATATGAAGCACAGCAATAGTATAAAATACCTTAGTAACAGTCGAGTCCTTCTCTAATTTGTCTGATTTCTGTGCTTTTATTTCCATATGTCCTTCCTTCATGCATTATACTTTAGTTACCTAGAAATATTTAAAAATTTGAGCACACTTCTCTTTAGATCTTTTGTATAGTTGCCTTTTCATAGAAATACTCTACCTGCCATTGAATTCTGAGTTCTGCATTTTTATTACCATTTTAGAAAGGTTTTCTATAATTTCCCAACATATAAATTATGCTTTTTTGAGTTTTCTTACCTTCAATCTCAACCCACATTATTGTTAGGACCTTTAAAACCATCAAATCATACATGCATGCTTAATTATTTAATAGTCCATATTGTTCATGTAATACATGTTCCAGTAAGAAAATTACTTATGGTTAGAATACCATCTGTTCTAGAACAGCATCTAGAAAAAAGCTCAGTAAAAATTAAGTGAGTGTATTTATTAATTAAAATTTACACAAAAGCACAGAAGCATACACCCCTACTATTTGTTCACCTTTGAATCTTGCATATGCAAATTTTATATCCACAGGCACATAGTCTATGTGAAAAAGAATGAGATGGAACAGTCACTATTTCCCTCTTTGCAGATTCTTCTTACAACAAATGTCCATTCATATTCTACACTGCATATTCATTGCTTTGAGTGTTCTCTTAGTAGTAGTGATTTTATTATTTCATTCTAGAGTTTAGACTTTTCCTTGCTCTGTGATTACACCTGAAACCTTTTCATTATTTTTTTATTTTGTAGTAATTTATTTCAGGATCTCTTTAAAATTATTTCCTATTGTAAAAATATCCCAAGTTGTATAAAAAATTATATTTCTTGTATGATGTATAAGAATTCTGAATGTAAATATTCATATTAACACAAAATTTGTCAGCTTGAGCATAATAGTTGGCATGTGCTGTTTGTAAAGTCTACAATATCTAAAAGTCACAGAAATAATAAGCATAATACATATTGACTATAATATAGATGTATGATACATGTTATAATATACCTATGCTGCTACTTAGTATTAATATTCCAATTATTCAAATTCTAAAAATTTTCACACTGAAGAGACATTAGTGAACACCTATGTCAAATTACTCTTCTTAATAAATTAAATCAAATATGATACACTCTAGTTTTATAATTCTGAAACATTTTTTTCTATAATTTCAGATGAATTAAGTCTTCTTTTGATTTTCTTCTTCTCAGAAAGTATAATTTATTGTTTAAAATCTAATTTTATCCTCTTTGTAGATCAGTTTCTTTCATGGCTGTGTGTTCAATGAAAGTATGTTGTCATATTGTTAGCACTTGTCTGGTGATCACTGTGCCTGTGATTCAAGGCCATAGTGTCACTTAGATGATAACTACTCCACACTACAGAAAAACCCCAAGATAGTTACAATGAAAGAAACTGAGGCAAGATAGACTATATAACTATCTCATTATATGATCTAATACATAGTACCAAGTGCAAAACTAGACAGTCTGGTTTTAACCTCCATAGCAAACTGCCTGTCCACCTGACACAAGCTCTCTGGATGCTTTTGGCGTGGTTACAAAAGTCTCAGTGTTTATTAATGCATAATTTACCTGATACCGGAATTGCAAACTGA
The DNA here is from genome assembly GCF_049852395.1 of Peromyscus maniculatus bairdii. Taxonomy (NCBI): domain Eukaryota; kingdom Metazoa; phylum Chordata; class Mammalia; order Rodentia; family Cricetidae; genus Peromyscus; species Peromyscus maniculatus. The sequence continues at coordinate 56,568,140 of NC_134861.1, forward strand.
AGAAAACCTGTCTAGAAGGTTACAATGCTGAATATGGAGAAATGTGGCTACTCTGTGGGTTAAATTAGAGATGTTATTCTCAGGGGGTTAATTACTGCAAATTAAGTGCTTGCAGGCGTCTGGAAGCATCAGGGAAGAAATAGGAGATTAACACTGGTAAAGTCTCACAGGATCTAAAGGGAAGCACTTCATATTGGTGCTAATGAAAAAAATCAGAATCGGCCATGCTTCAGATGCTTAGAAATGACTGTTTTCAGCATGTTTAGAATTCAAGGAAGACTCTAAAAGAGCTTTAGGATTACAATAATTGAGTGGAAGCAAGAGTCTTGGACATCAACCAAAAGTTTAGGGAAATCACTCTCTTCTAAGGGTAATTTATTGTTTTTCATTCCTAGAACCTTTGTATTTTCATCTATTTATTATTACTTTTTTACGTGTGTGTGTGTGTGTGTGTGTGTGTGTGTGCGCGTGTGCGCGCGCGTGCGTGCACGTGTTCACTTACATACATGATTCATGGTGCCTGCAGAGGTCAGGAGGTATTCTATCCTCTAAACTGCAGTTACAGGAGTTGTGTGGATTCTAGGGTCCAAACCCCTTTTCTTCAGTAGAGCACTAAGCACATTTTATCACTGAGCCCTCTCTCCTGCCCATATTTTTATTTTATAAAGGTAAACATTTTATCCTCAGCTACATGTTGAAATCAAGGCTGTATTGAGATAAAGAAGACACTTTGCCCCCAAACAAAAGAAACAAACAAAAAAGTAAACATTGATTGAGAAGATGTTATACCTTACTTCGAAAGCTATTTTATTTGTCTTGTATGTTTTACCAGAGTTGACTCTTTTTTGAGTTAGCTAAAAGTGTATGCAGTAGTTCTGCCATTTGGTAGATTTTCTTTAGCTATCTGTCTTTTCTCTATCATAGACTAAAAGAAGACAGCTAAGCTTTCTTCATATTACCTTATGGGGAATTAGCATGATTGGAATGCTAAAATACTAGGCAGAGTAAATAGTCTTCACAAAAATCACAACTCTTTTTCAAAATCTTGGTGTATGTTTGCCTATTATTTCCTACAAGTTTAAAAAGAGACTACAAAGCATTACTAATCTATATTTAAAATAAAATTATGACCTAATATCTTGTTTTGAGAATAAGGATAAAGGATTAAATCAACAATAAGTATATTTTGCAAAAGTATAAAGTATAAATGATTATAAAAAGAAATATTTTCTGTTTTAATGCCTTTTAATGATAAATCTGTTCTGTTATTTGATAACGGTTGACAATATTATTTGACATTATTTAAAACTCAAAAATAAAATTGTTCATGATCTCACCAACAAGAGACAACAATCTGAACAAAACACCAGTTTAATAATTTTAAATATTTTCCAGAACCAGTAATTGGTAATTTATATTATGTTTGCATATATATTTCATTTTCTTCTATGCTATATTGTTTCCTATAATGAAACTTTGATTTGCAAAATTTTTCTTCTAATATTTTCTTCTAACTAGTTATACTATTGAAATATGTTGAATGAAGAATGAAATTGTTTTAGTTTAGATTTGTCAGTCTTGACATTCATTGAAATTAATAGTTTTCTCATCATAATTATTCTTGTTTTACAAAGGAGAAAACAGAAGCTCAGTAGCAAATTGAATTGACTAAATTCCCTGAATGCACTAAGTCCACACTAGTGCATGTAAGGCAAGTTGTTGACAACTTGCAAAAGATAGACTTCCTGGGATGCTTTAGATCATAGGTTAATCCCCCCTGCTAATGGTCCTTTGATTGCTTTCACTCTTTCACAAAATATGTTATGAATCTCACTTTGTTGTAGTGTTTTCTTTATAACAAACACATCAAGTTAGCCTTAATAGAAGGATGCACACAAAACATATAACATATTATGTTTTTTGGTATTCCAGTATATTCAATGGAAAGCATTTCAAACTTGGGGTCAAAGTTTAAAAGAAAAAAAAGGTATCTTAACAATTGAAAGACGGGTAGGACGGGTGGAGAGAGAGAGAGAGAGAGAGACAGAGACAGAGACAGAGAGAGAGAGACAGAGACAGAGACAGGGACAGAGACAGAGATACAGTGACAGGAACATAGAGCAGATAGAGAAGAGAGGGAGAAAATATTTGGCCACCAAAATTTTTGTTTTTTGTTTCTATATAACTATACTGTTGCATACAAACACTGTGTGTGTGTGTGTGTGTGTGTGTGTGTGTGTGTGTGTGTGTGTGTGTGTTTCACAATCACTCATTTCCCTAATTTGTCAGTATGGCCCCTGCTTGTTTATCTTACTACTACTGAATTCCTGGACAACTTTATTTTGCATAAGTAGACTTTACATTTGGTTGGATTTATATTTAATGATTAGATTAACAGTGAAAAATATTTATTGCATTGTTGATTCTTTTTCAAATTCATTGGAGATTTTTATTTCTTTTGACAACTGTATATTAATTCAATTCAATTAAGTTCATTAGATCATTTATTGATTAGATATTTTTGTCAAATCAGCAAGAAAAGTAACTAACACATTGTGGTTATGATGTGAAATAATGAAATATTCTGTGATGCAATTGCTTTTATGCTTTGGCAATCTAATTAATTTATATATCTCATCAGACTTTATTTCTGTAAATGCCATGTATGTATTGCTGAACTTTTAAAGATATATGATATAATTTTTTTTCTTTATAGCCAGGCATGGTGGTGCACACCTTTAATCCCAGCACTCAGGAGACAGAGGCAGGTGGATCTCTGTGAGTTCAAGGCCCGCCTGGTCTACAAAGCAAGTTGCAGGACAGCCAGGGTTATTACATGGAAAAAACTTGTCTCATTAACCAAAAAAAAAAAAACTTTTTTTATGTATACAAGTTAGTAAAGAATACCCCAAAATCCACTGAAGTAGTCTGGCACAGTACATCAATAAATTGGACAATATTCTTATATAACTGAGATTTTTTTCCAACAATAATTTTGCAAACATGATAAAACATTTTATATTTTTCTACATAGCTAAGAGTTAAGATAGGCAGCATGTATCTGAGGTAGCAAACATTTCCATACAATATATTCTTCAGCTCCAGATTTTCCCACTGTTTTACCATGACTGAGATTCTGGACAAATTTTAAAACAATTTTTATTTATTAAAGTAAAGCCAGCACTGTACATGCTCATGCCAATTATGTATTAAATATTTTAGATAGCAAATGTAATTTTAATTAATTTGTCATTTCACACTCATCTCAGAAATCTTTCACATTTCATCATAAAAGTGAATATATAATTGATAAATAGAAATTTCTTGGTGAAATTATAATTAGAAAATTTGCTTTCTTTATTATAAACTTTTGAATATATTTATTTTTTTATCCATTAATTTATTTTACATCCCGAATGCAGCATCCTCTCCCATCTTCCACTCATACTTCCTCTCCTCTAATAATGTAGGTCATTTTCCATTCCTCTGATTCCCTCCTCTTCTGCTTCCATCCAGGAAAGTGCAGGGCTCCTATAAGTATCAATAAAACGTGGCATATCAGGTTGCAGGAAGACTAAGCACTTCTCCATGTATTAAGGCTGGGCAAGGCCACCCAGTATGAGATGTAGAGCCCTAAAAGCCAGTAAAAGATTCAGAAACAACCGCTGTTCCTTCTGTTAGGAGTCCCATAAGAGGACGAAGCTACACAACTGTAGCATATATACCAAGTGTCTAGGTCAGTCCCATGTAGGCTCTCTGGTAGTCAGTTCAAACTGTGTGAGCCCCTATGAGCCCAGGTTCATTAATTGTGTGAAACTTCCTATGGTGTCATTGACTTCTTTGGCTCCAAAACTCCTTTACCCTCCTCTTCCACAGGATTCCTGTACTCAGGCTAATATTTGGCTGTGGGTCTCTGTATCTGTCTCCATCAGTTGCTGGATGATGCCTCTCTGATGACAATTGGACTAGGCATCAAATGTGTTTTATGTGTTTTATTTATGGTCATTGCCTACATGTATGTCTGTGCAACATGTGTGTGTCTGGTGATGACTAAATCTGAAGCATGTGTTGGAATCCCCAGAACTGAAATTGTATATATTCCTGAACTATCATGTAGGTGTTGGAAAAAGAACCTGGGTCCTATAATGATCTTCCCAACTCCATTTTAATTATTGTAAGAACATTCTTTTGGATTTTAAAATATGGTACATTTTTTTCTCCTTAGTAATAGATGTTAACAATTGTTTAATTGTATTTAAAAGTGAATAAAATTTGACAATATCATCAAGAAAGTACTGAAAGTAGAATTGTTCTCATAAGTTTGGTTCTTTTCAATTATAAAACTGTTTAATAATTTAAATTTAAAACAATAGGGAATTGGATGCTTTAAAAAGACTTTATAATAAAGACATTGAAAATTCTAGTGTGCAATGTAAGATTTTTCTGTCCTTCATGAATGTTAACTACATATGTAAATTTATTACATATATATATATATATATATTATTTGACATCAAAATTTTTTAACTGGTTACTATGTAAATGTATCAATAGCTAATTAATAAGTGCCTGAAAAAATCAAAATGTAAGAAGACAATTTGTTATAGGCAAATGAATGACAGCTTTTAAAAATATTTAATTTTATTTTTATGATTATATAGTATAATTACATTTCCTGCTTCCTTGTCCTTACTTCTAAACTTTTAGTATAAGCCTTTTTGCTCTCTTTCAAATTCATGGCACATTTTTATTAATTATTGTAATATCTATTATTTCAATAGTCAATAACATAAGCAAGAATAATTGGCATTCACTTTTATTTACAAATCTAGGCCAGGCAGTGGTGGTGCATGCCTTTAATCCCAGCACTCGGGAGGCCGAGCCAGGCAGATCTTTGTGAGTTCGAGGCCAGCCTAGGCTACAGAGTGAGTTCTAGGAAAAGTGCAAAGCTATACAGAGAAACCCTGTCTCTAAAAACCCCCAAAAAATTACAAATTTATAAATTTATTGTAGAGAATGTGTACCTCAAAACTAATCTCTTAGATATGAACTTATCTTTTCTAGTTTATATTTTATATCATATTCATAGTCTCCTATAATTAGAGTATTTTTGTCTAAATTTCAATTAAAATATTTTCATTTCCTAGGTGAGGATCAAGTATCTGATTACAAATGCCTTCTACTTTGTTATTATCAAAATTACTAGTAAAGATAATCCTTCTTTTACTCATTGTGTTCAAGTGATTATAATTGAAGACCATGTCATATTTATCTAAGAACAACAAAAATGAATATTGAAGTATTTCTTAGAACTATACAAATCAAATGTAATGTAGTAAATGAGATTTAAATTTTATCTCCCAGATGACACTTGCAACAATCCACCTCTAAGAGCAACATCATCTCAGGAAAATTCAATATGGCCTCTACATTTATATGATAAACCAAGATCAATTGTTCTTGAAAACATAATATTATAACTTAAAGTTATAATACCTGGAAGGAAAAAAAATATTGTAGAGCAGATCTGTCTTCTGGATTAAACATTAGTAATATCATACAATTTAGCTACTATGAGTTCAATATGAGTCTCTTCATGTGCCCCAAAGGTAAGACTTTGTATTAGATGATGGTCTTTAGCATTATTGAATTCCTAACTGGAGAACACTATTTAGGAAAGTGAATGTTCACCAACTGATTCATAATTCCTTAATGCCATAATAGTCAAATATTAAGAATCAAGATAAATTTATCGATCCTTGTTAGAACCTTTCTTAGTTGAGTATTCTGAGGTGAGAGGTGCTGCAGTATATATGGGCTTCCTTGGTGAAAGCCAAAGATAAGTTGGAATGACCTGTTCATACAGCTTCCTATTCTGTATTGGCTACAATTACTGACCTGCGTGCCTCCAACCTCTGATTGTTAGTGACACTGGAAATTAAACAAATGGCCTCTGGCATGCTAGGCTGTCTTTCTACTCATTAAAGTACACCCACATCACATTATTACACCTTAAAATGTATTAATTAAAAGTTTAGATTTTCCAAAGGTAGAGTTAAGTTATTCAGGTTTGGATGAGGAAAGATTATTAACCACCGCTAAATATTTGGCTTGTTTATCAATTTAAAAGGACAAGTTTAAAGGTGTATGAGTTAAACAGGAGAAATGGCTGAGTAGTTAAATCCACTATCTGCTTCTCCAGAGGACCTGACACTAGTTCTCATATCTCACATTAGGTATCTCAATCATCTGTAACTCCAGTGCCATGAGATCCTATATCCTTATATGGCCTCCATAGGCATCCACACTTACAGGTAAGATAAACAAACTCTCTCTCTCTCTCTCTCTCTCTCTCTCTCTCTCTCTCTCTCTCTCACACACACACACACACACACACACACATACACACACACACAACACACACACACACAAACACATGCACTCACGTACACAAATAAATTAAATTTAAAGTATCAATATTATTTCGAGGATTAATATAAGACCACAGTGTGTCCATATCATTAAATTAAAATCAGGTTTAAGCATCCCTCATTGTCATGATATAAATTAAAGTTTTTCCTACAAGACAATGAGATCTATATATGTTATTACTTCATAACATTAATAATAATTTTATGTGCATCTTATATTAAATTTGTTACATATTTAGATTGCTACACCAGTACACAATAAGGTAATACAGTACAGAGGAAAACACTACTTCATATTCAGAATGTAAATGTGAATTTTAATATTTAAATATATGGTTCAATTTTCTCCACTGAAAGTATGATAAAATGCCTGGGAAGTACTACTTTTGGTTTCTAATAGCAACTACACAAAAAAAACTTGTAATTACAAACACTTTTGATATGCGTAAAAATCACTTTGAAGATGTATAGTCTCATTAATTGTCATTATAGCTCAGTGATACCAACGTATCTCTTAAAGCCACAGTCATTTAGAAATTAACACTCTGAGGCTGAGGTATTTGCTTGGTATTAGATGACTTTGCCTGCTGTGCAGGATGTCCTACATTCCTTGTACAATACAAAGCTATCCAGTCTTCCAATGTCTTTGGAAATGTTGCATTGGAACCTGACTAATGACATTCGGAGTTGCAATACCTAGTCTTAACTGTATGATATGTTTATTTTCCTTTGCATCACATGACTAACATGGAAGATGGTTGCAATTACCAAGTGAGTTTCAAATTTATTTGTTAAGAAAGATGGGTTTTTTGTTTGTTTGTTTGGTTGGTTGTTTTGTTTTGTTTTCTCAAGACAGGGTTTTTACTATGTAGCCTCTGCTCTTTCTGGAACTCACTCTGTAGATCAGGCTCCCTTCAAACTCACAGAGCTCAAACTGCCTCTGCCTCCCAAATGCTGGGATTAAAGGCATATGTGACAACTGCCTTTATGCCTTCATAGCCATGAAGATTTGAAATTTATTTTGTTTCTATTTGTATTTTTTTTCTGTTTGTGATTGTCAACCTTCTCTGTAAATTTAACTGGGTTTATACTTGCAATGGAAGCACATCTCTATGTGTATCTGCCAGTGAAGCTCCAGGGAATTTTAACTTGGGAGAGAAGATCACCATGACAGTGGATAGAAGTTTCCCCTGGGTTAGAGACTTGGACTGAATAAAAAGGCCTAATAATTCACCAGTGGAGCTCTGATTCTCTCATCTCCCTGGATGGGGATTATAGATACAATGTGAGCAAGCTGTATCAAGCCCCAGCAGCCATCAAGGCTCACCATGATGGACCTCACTTAAAAAAAAAAATCAAACAAATTCTGCCACAATTTGTAGATGACTTATAAATTGCAACACAATGTAATTGCTACATAAATTGTTATATTGTACAGTTCAGGGAATTAACCAACCATTCAGTCCATGAGGGTACTGGTCATTTTATTCTGATTATGTGGGCTGAACTACAGATGTAAATTTCACAGACAAGAAAAAATGGCTACATATGATGGTTTGTATTTTCTTAATGTATCAAAACTGTGTTTTTCACGTGTAATCTGTGTTTTTAATGGCTTGCTTATGATGAACCTCACTGCCTGACCTGATGCTTTTTTTGCAAATCAGGCACTTACCTTTCTCTCCTGCTTTTGCAGAGAAATTTTTAGGTTTAGAAGGAGATTTTTTTTTAAATTATATTCCCACAACCAAATTTGTCTAAGATTATCAACAGTACCTGTTTTGATGTTCATGACAGTAGTATTGGGGTTTTAGATTTTCTATTTATATTGCACTCAAGGAAAGATACAAGTCCAAAAATGTAAGACAGGCTACATTCCTTAAGGTATATAAGATGTTTCTAAACTTAAAAATAATATTTTTTAGGCCAATATGTAATTGTTCTCTATTTAAAAAAATGTAAATTACCATTGCGCTCAAACAGTGTGTACTTTCCAGGAAATTAAATTAAGGAGGGATAAAATTGATTATAAATTTGGAAAATACTAATTTGGATTAGCAATCTATGTGCATGTGTATATATGTAAAGCAGTATAATATGTCTACTCTTAAAAATCTTATAACCAAACTAATTTCTCATAGAAAACAGGTAAAAAGAAAATGAATAAAGTAAGGCACAATTGTAGCAAGAATCTTAAAGAGTCTTATTAATAAAATCAAACCTGAGGCCAGGTATTAGGGTGAATGCTGAAAGATCAGAGAGACATAACAAGCTGCAGCTACCTCACCTTGCCAGTTCCTCAGCTAATGCTGTTTCCTCAGAATAGAAGCCTCTGTGTCCTTATCTGAATGGGTCTTAGCTGAACTGCTGCTCAAAAGCCTAAAAGCTTAACCAGCCAAAATGCTTCTAGTTTCTGGTCTTCACGCCTTATATATCTTTCTGCTTTCTGCCATCACTACCTGGGATTAAAGGCTCACTTTCTGGGATTAAGTGCCTGTGTCACCCTGTCTGGCTGTTTCCAATGTGGCCTTGAACACACAGAGATCCAGAGGGATTTCTGCCTCTGGAATGCTAGGATTAAAGGCATGTGCTACCATTGCCTATCCTCTATGTTTAATACCGTGGCTGTTCTCTTCTCTGACCCCAGATAAGTTTATCAGTGTGCACAATATTTTGGGGAACACAATACTACCACATGCAAAAAGCAAAAACAATATGGATTAATGGGTTATATGGTTAACAAGTGCTGACTTTAAGGAAATACTCTTATCTCTACTATCTCTACATTTTACATATAGCACAGAAGTTAAACATATGATATGTTTTAGATTTCAATTCTGATTCATTTATTCAAAATGGTTTAGTGAAAACACAACTACTTCCTCCCATATAAATACCATCTAACTTAAGTATTTTCATGGAATGTTCTGAGGAAAATATGTGCTGAAAAATACTTGGATAGTAATGTATTTGATTTAGCTATGTATATGGACAATATTTCCAATTAGATTTCAATACATTGTAAGTTCACAGGAAAGTGGTCCAATTTAAAAAAAATAGATAGCTGCTGGTATCAGCATATTTTATTATAAGTTTGAACTTTCAATTTATTTCAACTCTTTCCTTAATGTTCACAATGATTTTCTATGCATTTTCCACGTCTGTCTACTATATCTGATTCTCTTGGTGGCAAATTAACAATTTTTGTTCCACATTTGTTCATTAATACATTAATTTAAATGAATATAAAACTGAAAACTTGTTCTTTATAGCTTCACATCTCCAAATGTGAGTTTAATTGCTATCTCAAATCAAAAAACACCTACAACAAAATTCATCCCTGTTGTTTTGGAATGATGCTTCAATCCCCTACCAACCTGGAAACACGGAGTCATCATTTTTACTGATGAGGAAATAAAACCCTAGGAGACATTTCTTTAGATACAGAGAAGAGGATAGAGAGAAAATAATTCAGCAAACACTTTGGGGATAACACAATGAAAAGACAAACCAAAATCTTTATGATAGTTATGTGTTCCAATTCTTGATTCTAAACCCCATGAGTGAGAATATTAAGTCTTTACACATTCCCTACAAATCAAGAATTGATGTGTATATCTCATGACTCTTACATACTTTTATTCTCAAATTCAGTCCATTTTGATCACTCATCCCTCAAAACTAACCAGTAACAGTGATGTCAACAATCTATACTTTCTTCTCTTTTTATTTTCATTTTCTAAATAGTGTGGCCCTTTCTACCTGATGGATATTTTCCCAGCTGTGACTCAGTCATGTTACTGGTGCCTTAGGAAATATTACTGGTATCCAGAAGCGATTTGGTTCCTACCTCTTCCTTATTTTTGTTTGTTGTTTTCTACTACTCTTATTTTCTGAATAAAAGCCATTCTTTAGATTGTAGTTAACTGTTTGCAGAGATTGGAATCAATTCCTAGAAGGTTCTACTAGACCAGAGCGAGAGGACACATGCTTAAAACTAGGAAGATCCCACCCAGGAAACATCAACTCAATCAAGCTACTAAAAAGCACTTGCCATGAAAGTATGATTTGAGTTCAATACCTGGAACATAAGAAATGTGGGAGAAGAGAGATGACACCACAATGATCATATTCTCAGACACCAACACACGTGCCATAGCATGCATGTGCACACACAGATGGACACACACACACACTAACACACACATACATACGCGTAGATGAATTTCCAAATGGTCACCAACTCTGCAGCTTCCAAGTGCTAGTTACTTCCTGTCTACTCATGTTTATATGCTTTTTCTGTTCTGTGCTCTCATTGGCTACCTTAGCCCAGCCATATCACTTCTTCTTCCTATACAGCTCTGTTACTTTCTGTCTGTCTTTACAGACCACCAGGCCTCTATGGTTGGCACTAGGATTAAAGACATGTGTCACCATGCTTGATTCTGTTCCCTAGTGTGGCCTTGAACACACAGAAATCTTGCCTGCTAAGTGATAGGATAATGGGTGTGTACCACTTTCTGATTTCTTTGGTTACTTAAAATGGCTTGCTATTTCCTCTGATCTCCAGGCAAACTTAATTAAAACACAAATAAAATATCACATTTCAGCACAAATAAAATATCACATTTCCCCTTTTTGTCTAATAAAATTAAAAAATAATAAAAAGTTATAACTAATATAAAAAACTATATCCAGTAAGTATATATAATATATACAGTCAAGAATTACATTAGCATTTACATTACATTACATTACATTACATTAACTTTTCTTTTTTAATTATTATATTTTATTTTTTTTGTGTGTATGGACATTTTACCTGCATGTGTGTCTATGCACCACAAGCACACAGTGCCCCCAGAAGCCAGGAGAGAGCAGTGGACTGCCCTAAGACTGCAGTGACAGATGCTTGTGAGCCACCAGGTGGTTGCTGGGGATCCAAGGCAGGTACTCTGCAAGAGCAGCCAGGACTCTTAACCATGGAGCCAGTGCTCCAGTTCCCCTTCACTTTCCTTGAATGATTCTTTTAAGCTCTTTGTGCAACACTCTTCTCAGCTATGAACTAGAAAAACAATCCCTGTCTCATATGAAATGTTTCAAGTTGTGATGGTTTGAATAAGAATGGCCCCATAGGCTCATATGTTTGAATACTTGGTCCTTCCATTTGGTTGAACCATTTTGGGAAAGTACTGGGAAGTGTGGCCCTGTTGGAGGAGATGTGTTACTGGTGATTGGCTTTGAGATTTCAAAAGCCCATGCCAGGCAGAGTCTCTCTGCCTCCGCCTTTCACACAATATATAAGCTCTATTGTAGTGCCATGCCTGCCTGCCTGCTGTCTTGCTCTCTGTCATGACAGTCATGGACCCACCCACTGAAACTGCAAGGAAGGCCACAATTAAATGCTTTCCTTTATTTAAAAAAAAAAAAAGAAGAATTACATTAGCAATGTCTAGCCCATTAACATTTGACAAAAGTAGACAAAAAAATTCATTGCTTATCCTATTTAAAACAAGTAGTTCCTTTTTAAAAGTAGATTCAATAATCTACCTTTTATCTTATCATATCCATATTCTCTTTTTTTTCTTTTCTGAGTAGATTCAAAAGTCTACCTTTTATCTTATCAGTTCTATATCCTCCCTTTTATCTTTTCACAGTAGATTCAATAATCAACCCTTTTATTTGATTATTTCTATCTTGTTTTCAGAGTAGATTCGATAATCTACCTCTTATCTGTATCCTCTTTTTTCTTTTTTTAAAAAGAACCCTGAATCTAATCTCCTTCGTTTAGCTTTTTTTTTTCCCTCACCATTACCAATTAACAGCTTGTAACCAATCATTGTAAACAATGACAATATCCATAACTCAAATGACCAAAAACTACACACCCCACCTCTTGGGAATTTTCTTAAAATTACTTTTACAGTCTGGGGACAAAAGCATCTTTAGTTGATCCTGAAAAGAAAATTTTTGGGTTAATTGTCAAGTCTTGAGAGAGTTAGCTGTATTATTTGTTGTCTAGTCTCTGCATAATGCAAAAGGGTAGGCCTTATCTCAATATTTGTTCAAGTAGTCTGTGAGGCTGGATCATCTCAGCTAGCCATCTCAAAATTGTCCTGAGCAGTTTGGAGTCCAAAGTCAACCTTTGGGTGGTATTATTCAGCTTAATGGTTTTATCATAGTCCATGTGGAATCCTGTCATCTTTTTGAAGGTTTCACAGTCACTGTTAGGCCTGGATATGGTTCCCTGCAGAATTTTTGTTTTGTTTGTGGTGTGCGCACGTGTTTGTGTGCCTCCTCTGTGATTTGGAGCAATCTTAATTGTATCTGTGGCAGAATCGTGTCTCACAGACAGTCCCAAGTGTGCAATACAACAGGTTGCATTCTTCTTCACCAAGATATTCATTGATTTCAAATCTCCATGAGCAATAGCTGGCTTTCTTTGGGTACCAACCATCACCATGTGAAGATGGGCAAGACCACTTGTCGTGGACAGAGTGAGTTTGATCAACCCTTCCACTGTAACAGTATATCTATTCAAGTAATCAAAAAGGGATCCATGCTCATGGTAATCGGACACCAGACACAACTGAGTTCCTGTGCCATTGTCTTTGTTCTCTGCTGCTATAAATCCTAGCATGTTTTCATGGCATAACATCACAGTCTGCCTCTGGGAACCACCAATGTTCTTCCCTAGAAGAGAATATCTTCACAGCAACTTCTTCTCCCTGCCACTTGCCTCACCAAACTTTTCCAAACTGACCTTTGCCAATGCTTTCTTGTAACACGATGGTCCTGGCAATTGTTCTCTGAACAAGCAGCTGTAAACATTTCATCCCTGGTAGCAGTGTCACTGCCCCCATCAAGACAACGAGAAGCAGCTGGCAATGTGGAGCAGCAGCCACCACCTCCATGGTCCCACCGCCACCATTTGTAGCCTGTCCTGGCCCCTCAGCAGCTTCACCTTAGCAAGTCTCCTAGGCTGGCCTCAAACTCAGGATCCTCCTGCCTGGGCCTCCTTCAGCAAATCCTACCAGTGAAAGCCACCACAACTGGCCTAAGTTGGGGAGTGCAAGGCCACAGGCAAGGAGCTTTTAGGGAAAATTTGTACCCCACAAGTTGGGCGCCAGATGTAGACGAATTGCTAAATGGTCTTATAAATGAAATACACAGAGCCAGGTATTGAGGTGAATTCTGAAAGATCAGAGAAACAGAACAAGCTACTGCCAACCTCACATGGACAACTCTTCATCCAATTCTCTTTCCACGAATCCTCAGACTAAACACCTCTGAGTCCTCACCCGAGTGGATCTCAGCTGAACTGCTGCTAAAAGCCTAAAAGCTTAAAAAGCCTGAAAAGCCTCTAGTTCCTGGTCTTCACTCCTTATATATCTTTCTGCTTCCTGCCATCATTTCCTGGGATTAAAGGAGTGTGTCTTTCCCACACAAAGCCATGAGATCTCAAGTGCTGGAATTAAGGGCATGTTCTACCAAGTGCCTGATTTCTTTGTTTACTTAGAATGGCTTGCTATTTCCTCTAATCTCCAGGCAAACTTAATTAATGCACAAATAAAATATCACCACATTTCAGCACAAATAAAATATCAACACACACACACACACAAACACACAGCAGACCATATATAGATATATATGCAATAATAATGATATCAATAATTAGAATAGTAATAATCATAGTAGCAATAAAAACTCTGAAGTATACATAAATTGGATCATCCTTCCTAACTCTTGGACTCACCTGCTCAATTTTCAGTGCATCAATTACTTTTGCAAAGTCCTTTGTACCCTGCTGTCCCTTGAGACTGCGACTTTAGACAGAAATTCTCTGTTCTCAGAGTTGGCCTGGAATAAATGTTTCCTTTCACTAACTTGTATCTTCTTTCTGGGTTTTTAGTAGACTTCAATCAGCCAATTTTCACACATTTTACTCCAAACTATAGTTTACTTTGAAATCATGAAAGAGAATATAGAATCAGGTTATATTAAATAACATAGCTCACTGCGTAAAAGTTTACAAAAAAAAATTATGGAAGAAAATACATACATGCATTTACTGTTTATGTTGATGGGAGCATGAGATATAGCATCTTTGAGAACTTCAGTTCAAAAGCAGGAATCCTGGTTCTGTTAACACTTGGGTCAGTTTATGACTTACATTTGCTTTGACTCAATAAACTCTTTTTTGAGAGAACTGTGACCTTTCGCAATTTGACTTATGATTGTCCCTTTTTCATTAGAGCCTATATTCTGTCTCTTTTCAAGTTACATTTATGTAAGCTATGAGCTAACTTGAAACTGTTAGCTTGTCTCCATCTTTGTAGGTACTAAGTGTATCTTCCTGCCACTCTTCACATCTACTCTAATAATTCATACCTTCTGCTTTGTGAAAATATTCTGCTGCCCTTTATTGCCTTTTTAAAATGTATTTTTCTCTTTTCTTTACCTACTTGACAAGTACAGCAAATCCTTCATCACTTAATACATTTATTATCTAATATAGAAGGTTTATCTCTGTATCTCTAGACATAAAAATGTTTTATAAATTATGTTCATATATTATGAAGATATATATATATATTTTCAATAGTATTTATTGGTAGTATTTGAATAAGATAATTAGCTGTATAATTTGCTCACTGATTTATTTCTCTTCACCAATATTACAAGCTCCAAACCTAATTCTTAATTTGTTTATGCTGTAAACACATCGACTAGTTTGACACCTTATAAGCATTAGGCCTTCAAAAAGTATATATAATAGAAATACATGAACACTTGGAATAATTTATGATCCAAAATCATTTCATAATGTTATCATATGAATTCCTTTATTTATAGGACACAGCCTCGAGATATTAAACATGTGATCATGTGAATGAGAAATAAAGACTTGTTTTCTCACTGCGCAGTAAAATAGGTGACCCAGTGCCTTCTAATTATACAGATAAAACCACACCAAATAATTGGTTTATTTTATTTGATGAATCAAATATTGATTTTGTTAGGTAAATGATTTAAGAGTTTTAGCACACCCATAGCGTCAAAATATTTAAATAGTATTAAATTCAGAACATATCCAACATAAATAAAGGCTTTCTTTTCCATCTGGGAAAAACTGAGCCCAATGTTGAAAGAGAATTTTTACCTATCCTCTCCACTATAAGATTTTTGAACCCTAGATAGTAATAAAAATGTACAAAGTGACCATCTGCTAATTTAAAAATGCCAAAATTGGTGTTTTGGGAAAACTCTTTGTAAGCTCAATTTCTGCCAAGGCAATTTTATTTGTACGCAAGGGGAAATGCCCTTTGTCTTGAATTCGGCAGCACTGTAAAGGTTTGCTTAAACTGATTGACGAAACTGTGATCTTTCACTTCCCAGAAAATCTTTGATGCATCAAGAGGTGGACTGAAAGGCTCCCAAGTTAAGGAAGCTTTGGGGGTCAGTTGGAATCATGTATTTACTGGCATGTTCCCCGTCTTTTTGTCCATAACCTTTAGAGTATTACCATTTTTAAATAAGTTAGTTTTTTTCTCTACTGGATCTGTTAGTCAGAACTGTTTTAAAACTAACGTTTTACATTGAAAGATTTTAAGTGGAAACACATGAACTATGAACCAATAGCTGAAGGAGCCCCCAACCGAATCAGGCCTTCTGGATAAGTGAGACAGTTGATTAGCTTGATCTGTTTGGGAGACCCCCAGTCAGTGGGACCAGAAACCTGTCCTTAGCGCATGAGCTGGCTTTTTTGAGCCTAGGGCCTATGATAGGACACTTTGCTCAGACTGGGTGAAGGGAGGAGAGGACTGGACCTGCTGTGACTGCATCTATCAGGCTGAGCTGAATCCCCAGGGGTATCCTTGCCCTGAAGGAGATGGGAATGGGAGGTGGATTGGGGAGAGGGTGAAGGGGGGTGGGAGGAGGAAGGACAGAGGAATCTGTGGCTGATATGTAAAATTAAATTAAATTATAGAATTTAAAAAAAATGTGAGAATGAACAGAGATTTTAATTCACTGTATGTTGTTAAATGGAAGATAAAAATGTTGATATCATAGGATTAGGATAGATAATATTGTCCTGTAGCTTGATTTTTCCGCCTTGCCCACAGTCAGGACAAACCTCTGTCACCCGCCAGTTCCACAGCCGCTCAGACCCAACCAAGTAAACACAGACACTTATATTGCTTTCAAACCGAATGGCCGTGGCAGGCTTCCTGCTAACTGTCTTTATCTTGCTAACTGTGCTTTTATCTTAAATTGATCCATTTCCATACATCTATACCTTGCCATGTGGCTGGTGGCTTACTAGCGTCTTCACATGCTGCTGGTCATGGCGGCGGCTGCAGCGTCTCCTTCTGCCTTTCTGTCCTTTTATCCTGCCTAGCCACGGCCGATCAGGTTTTATTTATTAACCAATCAGAGCAACTTGACATACAGACCATCCCCCAGCACAGCCAAGTGCAGACCATCTCAAACACCTGCACTCAGGCCCATGGTCCTAATCATCCTCTATACGGACCTGCTGGGTAACGCCACAAAGAACCTGAGAATGGGCTCCCACAGGACCTACAGAACATCCCACAGCATTGGCCCCTATTGTCTGTAACTGATAGAGTGCTGGTAGGAAAAATGATGATGATCTAAAAGGAAGCTTTGTTAATAGGCACAAAGATACAGTTAGATTCGAGAAATCAATTCTCGCGACCCATAGCAGAACACTGTGACTATGGTGTAGAAACTGGATTGTGCATTTCTACAGATATCTATGAGAGGATTGCAATGCTATTTTCAATAAAAATGCTCAGAAATATGAGCAAAATGTTGAGGTCAGAGAATGGCTCATTGTCCTAATATAAAACAGCAATATAGAAAACAGGATAAAAGAAAAAAAATACATCTTTGGGAAAGGTGAAATTACTGCTGACCCCAAAAACCATGTTGAAGAAAGAGTTGAACTCATGACAGTGTTCAGTGACTAAAGGCACATGTTTTACAGGATAGCTTCTGTCTTCTGCTCTCCCCATTGTTTTCAGGGCACCCTGCCCCACTCCATGCCAGACTTGTTTTTGCCTTCTGTCTCCTCTTTAAGATAATTTATAGTCTCCTTTCCTTCTTTCTAAAGTTTTATCAAGAAAGTATAAGCCATCTTTATATTTTGAATTAACACTCTTTATTCATCTCTTATTTGTATTTGCATAATTTATTTTCTTTTGAGTGCTGATATTAAGTTTTAACATATCTATGACCTTTCCTTTTTTATTTTTTAAGTCTTTAAGGATTTCTCATATCATATTATGATCATACTCTCCCCTCCTCACTCTTCCAATCCCCACTGCTTTTTCCTACACTCAACTGTATGTCCAATTCTCTTGGGTGCTGGAGTCCAATGAATGCTGTCCATATATTAAACAGCCTTCTCCAGTGTGTTTTCCTTTGCTTAATTTAATAATGATGATACCTTTTCTGAATAATTATTGTTTCATGTATCTTTTCTGTGAAGTGTAAAGCGTTCACCATCATCCTGTTCCTCAATCCACTAATGGATGTAGCACCCCATATCTAACATGGTTCTTGAAACATATTTATAAAATGAAGAAAAAAAGCTCAATACATTGTTTATAGTAAGAATTATGAACTTTAGTATCCAAAAATTTCAAAATATTTTTTTCTGTTTTTTTTTTATCATGTCTACTTAAGTGAATTGCCTTCTTTCATACAACTTCTATGTAAAATAAACTTGGAATCACTTTTTTTTCCATTGAGAGAAGGTAGTGTAATTTCTTTAGTTAAAAGTGTGTTTTTTTTTCCTGTCTACTCTAGATTACAACAGTGTTTTCTGCTGATGCTAGTTCAGGGATTCTAATTCTCGAGCTTTATTCTAATTATGGTATTCTGAGAAAAATTGCATATGAAGAAAATATTTTCCAGTGTCACTCACAGAATCCTTGGCTGTTTTCACTGTATGTGAAGTGATACAACATATTACGTTGTTTAAGTATCAAATTTCAAAAAAATATTCCATGAGAATGAAGCACAGCAATGTAGATGTTTGTTTCATTTGCAAGACTTTTGAAAAAGAGTTTAATTCATTCAGCACTTTTATTAAATTGGAAACAAAATGTCACAATGATATTTCATAGAATAACATTTTTTGTTACTTCATGGGCATATTACTTAAATTAATGAATTAAAAGTTAAAAGATGTACCTGTACTAGTGGTTTAAAAAATAATATTGTTTAGCCATTTAAGCATAACCATCTTTTTCTGTAACATATATGGATGTACTGTTTTCTATACTATAATCTCTGCTTGCATGTGAACTTTCTTAGCTCAACTTTAATGGACAGCACAGTTCCACAAATCAGTCTTGATGCTTTGTACAATTTAACATCTAAATGCATAGGGTTCTTCTCCTCTCATAGTTCATTGTACCCCTAAGCAGCACCTAAATCCTGGTTCAGGAATCTGAGGTTATTTCTTCATAGTTATTGATACAATGCTTTCTTTTGGAATTACTTATATTGCTTCTCAAGGGTTTCATGTTAATCAAGCCTTGGCAAAGTTAATCACTGTTAGAAACCTTCATTTTATGTTTGAATATCAGATTACATTTTAACACTGTGAAGTGTTGAAAGAGATACTACTTTTAAATTACAGAGTTAATGATTGCCTGACTGGGATCTGTAAGTAAATATTAGCTATAATCATGCAGTTATAGTAACTGAATGTAAATTTAGGGATTATAAATTCCTTCAAACACTATATCTTTGAAATCTTGATTAAAATTTTATTCTCAGCAAAGTAATCACAAAAATTTAGGTTTAAGAATCAGAAAACATGTATAGCAGAGGAAAAAAAAAACAGAAAGGAAGAGAAAATGATAAAAACTCACTTGAAGATGCATTAAATTCCAATTTTAATACTTGGGTGAAACAGTCAGTTTTCTTACTCAATAAAATACTCTTCCAAGTTTGTGAGGGGTTTCAGAACATGTAAGGAACAGAAACAAGCAGGCAACGGAAGGAAAAAAAAAAAACTCATCCAACAGCCCACTTGACCACCCTGATATCCACTGCCTTTTCAGTTCATAAAGCTTCAGTTAGCAACATTTAACATGTTTATCTCCTATCTGCTCAATTACAGAGCTGTTCTTCTCTTGTTCATTTCATTGTGATTTTTTTCACACTCGATGATACTTACATCTACTCAAGTATCCTTCAGCCTTATTATACTGACCACTCTACATCTTTTATGTCAAACATTCATTATTATTTGACTCCAAATATTTTGTGCTATTTTCTAACCATCTCCCCTTTGTACATAGATCCAGCTAAGCCAAACCCTTTCAGTTACTCAGTGATACTGTTGTGTTTTTTTTATCATTAATTTATTAGTTTGATCCAGCTAAACCAAACCCTTTCAGTTACTCAGTGATACTGTTTTTTTTAATAACTAATTTATTATTTAACCCTCAAAATTTACATGGTATTTAGTAGGCACATGGTACTGGGCTTGTTAATGAGAATGGGAATTCTTACTGCTTTTTCTGAATGACTTTTGCATTCTCTTGCAAAATAGCTTAGCATTCTTTAGTTTCAATAGAAATAGAAGGACATTATATAGTAGTTGAAGAAATTTGAAATCTAGAACATTCCACATATAATATTATTCTTCATAGAAACAGGGTATTTTATTTCTTTTTATTTAATAATCTATTTTACCCCAATCTTAAAATGAAAATGAAAGGTTGTTGTTGTTTTGTTTCATTTTGTTTTTACTTTGGAATTCTGAGCTCAGCTGTGTGATTGAGTAAATTCCTTTCAAACCTTCTTCACTGAGAGTTTTGCTCACAGGAAGGTTGAATATTTTCAAATGTTATTTCTGCATCTGCATCATATATCTTCTTAAGTCTTAATCAAGTTGAGAAGGTCCATGACCTGGCTAAGGGGGCACTTCTAGGAAGGGAGTTTCACTTTAGGCTGTGGTAAAGAGATAAATGAAATAATTATCCCTTTAATGAGATACTGTGCTGCTTCTTTTAAGAATTTCTGTCCCAAGAAGTTTCTTACAGGGCTACAGACATTACGCTCCCTATATATACTTGCCTTTATGGATTACTGAGAAAAGTATGCTATTCATTCTGTATTCAATTCTGCAAAGTATCCAGTTATGAATCTCTTTGTTAATTACCATCTACTGCAAGAAGGAGCTTCTCTGATTATGGTTGAGTAATGAACTGATTTATGAGTGTAGCAATAGATCATTAGAGTTATTTTATTGCTATATCCCTTTAGCAGAATAATAGTAGTAGGTTTTCATCTAGGGCCCATGAAACATCTAGTCTCAAGTTCTTGGTCTCATTAACAGTGTTAGGTATGAGTTGCATCTCCAGTAATAGACTTTACATCTCAGTGGTTGGCTACTCCCATAACATTTGTACCACTATTGTGCCAGTGTGTATTACAGGCATACCACTGTTGTAGGTCACAGGGTTTTTAACTGGATAATATTGATGATTATTTTTTCATTTGAAATTGTTCAAAGTACTTTCCACCACCATAAATACTCATCACTAGTGATGAAGTTTCTAGTTGGCACCAGCTAGATTTTCCCACGTTCAATGACATTTCTAAGCAGTGTCTTTAGCAATGGGGCTTTACTATTAGGTTGTGGAGGTTAACTAACCACCTTGTCAATAGCCCTATTTTATTATGGTATTAATACAAAAAGGAATTTACTTTTCAGAGAGTATTTAAAAAAATCACCTGTGCAACAATGATGCATTTTTAAAGATGATTTGCTCTATATAATTAATAATAATTTACTTCACACTAGAAATTTTGTTGAGAATCTAGGCTTCAAGGTCTATTCTAAGCACGCACACACACACACACACACACACACACACACACACACACACACAAACACACATCAATAATAAAAACCAGAATACACACAAATGAGGCCTTATATTACCATCACTGTAGTGACATGGGAAGTATACACATATTAATATATATTATATATATGGGCACTTATTTTCATTATGTATTCATTATATGGACTTTAATAAAGCTGTTATAAGTTTGGATTATTTCTAATTATTAAAGACAAGCTCTGAAAAACAGAAACAGTTTTGTAATTAGTCACACTTTAAATAATACTTCCTAAAAAATTGCAAAGAATTGCAGAAATTAATAAAATTCATTTAGGAAAAAGATAACATAAAAATTAGCTATTATGTGGAAATATACAAGTCCAAAGAAAGGCTGGATTAGTGGTCTAGAAAGGCAGCAAAAATTCACAATTAATATACACCAAAAAGTCACAAGAAGATACAGTGACAAGGCATTTCACCTAATTTAAGGAAAGATATCCTAGTGTCCTCTACAAGCCAAAAGAGACTGAAGTCATTTATGTGGTGACTCAGAGTCTATGGGATTCTTCTAAGGACATTATTTTTCTGAATAATTTTTAAGTTTCTTTTGTTGTTGTTGTTGTTGCTTAGGAACCTGGGTTTATTCTGCAGAAATGAGACAAGATCAAATGGTTCCCAGCAAAGGGTAATACAATCTGAGTTACATTTAAACACATCTGGTTCTTTAAAATCCTTTAAAGAAAATCAGAATTATTTTTTTTCAGGATATCAAGTTTTTAGCAAGAGATGAGAATAAATTTGTTAGGTCTTAGATCAAATTAGTTTCACAAATTTGAAAATAGCAAAATTTTATGCTCTCTATGAACCAAACTTTTCTGTCAACAAAATAAATGAGTATTTCTATTAAAATCTAAACACTTACTTAGAGAACATAATTTTAAGTGTTAACCAAAAGAGCAATACTTTTAAAAGTTTTATGTGTGTGTATGTATGTGTGTGTGTATGTGTGTGTGTGTGTGTGTGTGTGTGTGTGTGTGTGTGTGTGCAGTATATGTGTTCAGGCGCTCAGAGAGATTCAAAATTGCATTGGATTCTTAGAGCTGGAGTCACATGTTGTTAAAAGTCACTAGACCTGAGATCTGGGGAATGAGTTCAGGTCCTTTGGAAGAGCACCAAGAGCTGTTGAACCATCTCAAGCCCTAAATATTAATGTTTTACTAAAAATAAAACAAACATATTTGTAAGTTAGGAAAATTGTCAGATATATAGTTTATTTCAGAGCTAATTTTTTATCAAACTGTGTAGTTGACACATATGAGTGCATGAATAAGTACGTGTGAACTATTCCCCATCTTATACTTTCTAGCAATTCATCTTTACTTACCCATAAGCTCTCCTGCCACAGTCCAAGACACTCTACACACTTCTGTGTTTTACAGCATCACTAAATATCTGCTTCCACATTTATCACTCTGTGATTTGGAGATCTAAGTGCCATATTCAGAGCCCCAAACAACATTTATTAAATTTGCCAAGTAATTATATTTATTCATGATAATTTCAATTCCATGGTGCGAATCAGCACAGGTGTGACTAGCAGTTCTGTTTCTTCATCCACAGAGCCCCTGCTGTACATAAAGCATCCACTAGCAATTTTTGTTAATTCTCTTAATTGCCTGGGGCAGCCTGAGCCACTCTTTTCTCCTAATTTAATGCTTTCTGTTGTGATCCATTTAAAACAGAATAGTCTGAAGAGGGGGCACTTGTAATTATAAGAATTGAAATGTGAGTACACTCATGTCTGACACACACTTGGAGTCAACTATGAAGAACTGAGAAATCTTTGAGATGAGATGGAGCAATTCAGGACACAACAATCACTCAGAATCAGAGAAACATTTACAAGAAATGAACATGACTCTTACAACTGCTGTGAAGCTTTCTTTCCATATTGCCATACTAACATACAAAACATTCTTGTGACAATTTATTTCTCTTTTACTCTTTTAAAGACATTACTTTTTTTCAAAATTCAATTCCTCCCTCCATCCACTCCCATCACCCTTTTTTTCCTTCTCAAATTGATGGTCTCTTGTGGTGGTATTGTGTTCCCCAAAATATTGTGCACACTAATAAACTTATCTGGGGTCAGAGACAGAACAGCCACTAGATACAAAGGCTAGAAAATGGTGGCACTCACACCTTTAATCCTAGCATTCCAGAGGGAGGAATCCCTCTGGATCTCTGTGGGTTCAAGGAAACAGCCAGGCAAGGTGACACACACCTTTAATCCCAAGAAGTGAGCCTTTAATCCCAGAGAGTGATGGCAAAAACAGAAAGATATGTAAGGCATAAGGACCAGGAACTAGAAGCATTTGGCCTAGTTAAGCATTTGGCTGGTTAAGCTTTTAGCTGGTTAAGGTTTCAGGCTTTTGAGCAGCAGTTCATCTGAGATTAATGTGGATGAGGACTCAGAGGCATTCAATCTGAGGAAACAGGATCAGCTGAGGAACTGGCAAGGTGAGGTAGCTGTGGCTTGTTCTGCTTCTCTGATCTTCCAGAATTCACCCCAATAACCAGCTTCAAGTTTGATTTTATTAATAAGTACCTTTAAGATTCATGCTACAGTCTCTTCCTTGATATTCTCTCTCTCTTACACATACACACATACATATATTCATATATGTGATAATAACAATTATATTATATATACATATAATACATATATACATAATACATACTTGTATATACATGACAAAAAGAATTATATATACAAAATGCATACACAAAATATAATCCTTTGAAACCATTTACTTGTTGCATGTATATGTGTATGATTTCAGGGTTGACAGCTTGGTGTTGATTAAATTTTATTTTAATAATTATTAACTGTGCAGGTGTGTGTGTTTATGTTTGTGTGCAAACACATGTCAAAACACACATGTAGAAGTTAAAGGACAAATTTGGGAAGTTACTTATCTTCTTCTACATTGGGACCCAGTAGTTCACCTAAGGTTGTCATATCTGCACAAGTCTGACTATCAAGCACAGTTACTAGCTGATCCATCTTATAGGTCCCAATTTTCCTGTTTTATAAGTTATACTAAAAAAAAATTGCCTTTAGATATTTCATTAAAATTCAAATTTGGTGTTTTAAACTTAGTTGTATTCAAATATTTTGAGAATTTAGTTTAAAGCTTAAGTTTGTTCTTCTATCTAAAGGATGTGAAATGAGTATTGCTTAGTTCTCTTTACTACACCCTTACTTTGATACGTTAGTTTGATAGATAAGCAATTCTTTTGTTACCTTTAATGATTCCCAATAGATCTTGTAATGGAAATGATAGTTTTAAATATCAAAGTTTATATGTGTATAATGAATTCAGTTAATGGCTTTACACATACATGTAAAAAATAAAGTAATACAATGTTTAACAACTCAAGGATCTATGAAAATTTTTCATTCAGAAAATCACAACAGAAAGTTCAAAAAGCAAAGCCCTATTACTACAGAAACCATTTCCCTAAAAACAAAGCATATGATGCATAATTTGAAATCTGGCTTGGAACTGCATGTGTAAGGAATAACTTTTGATTCCATTAATCTCTGTCACTCATAGAAACATATGGGTACTGTGTAAAATTAAATGAGGAAAGAAACATTGGCTCATCAGCTGATGAGCACCTGGTTAACAAAATGATTATTCTTGCCAGTTGTGGGGGGTTCCTAACTTTAAAGGAACTCCCTAACAGTGCCACTTCTAGAACCAGGTGTTCATGTATATGAGTCTATACCATGCATCTATCATTCCCACCACCACATTCCCTTTGGTTCAAGTGCTTTTTAGGGGATTGAATTTTTCTTATGACAGAATGATGCTTCAAGAAATGAAGCCAGATCCAGTTGGGGGCCCCACAGCCTTTGGTTCATAGATCCTGTGCTTCCATTCATTTGGCTATTTGTCCCTGTGCTTTATCCAACCTTGGTTTCATCAATTCTCGCTCATATAAACCCTCCTCTTTCTCGCTAATTAGACTCCCGGCGCTCCACCCAGGGCCTACCTGTGGAGTCTGCATCCAGATTCCTCAGTTCTTGGATGGGGTTTTTGGCACAACTATTAGGGTGTTTGGCCATCCCATCACCAGAGTAGGTCAGTCCCGGCTGTCTCTCGGCCATTGCCAGCAGTCTTTTGTGGGGGTATCTTTGTGGATTTCTGTGGGCCTCTTT